>NC_034196.2:11796058-11831058 GCF_002021735.2 Oncorhynchus kisutch
ATGTGGAGGGTAGAGACACACGGTGCCCGCCAGTCCCCACCCCTACCGCCCCGCCCTGGCCTGGCGTACCAGCACCAGCCAACAGGCCCAGCCAATGTGGAGGGTAGAGACACACAGTGCCCGCCAGTCCCCACCCCTACCGCCCTGGCCTAGCATACCAGCACCAGCCATCAGGCCCAGCCAATGTGGAGGGTAGAGACACACAGTGCCCGCCAGTCCCCACCCCTACCGCCCTGGCCTAGCGTACCAGCACCAGCCATCAGGCCCAGCCAATGTGGAGGGTAGAGACACACAGTGCCCGCCAGTCCCCACCCCTACCGCCCTGGCCTGGCGTACCAGCACCAGCCAACAGGCCCAGCCAATGTGGAGGGTAGAGACACACAGTGCCCGCCAGTCCCCACCCCTACCGCCCTGGCCTGGCGTACCAGCACCAGCCAACAGGACCAGCCAATGTGGAGGGTAGAGACACACAGTGCCCGCCAGTCCCCACCCCTACCGCCCCGCCCTGGCCTGGCGTACCAGCACCAGCCAACAGGCCCAGCCAATGTGGAGGGTAGAGACACACAGTGCCCGGCTGCCCGCTGGAAAGGCTTCATGTGTCCTCCACTCCCATTCACCCTCTTACAATATCACTCAACGCTCCAAGAGATTTTATATTCTCTTTCATTCAGTGTGAAAAGGCTTGGCTTGGCTGGGCGTCATCAGGGAATAGGAGCTGGACAGACAGACAGGCAAGAGAGCATAGGGCTTTAGGGAGGGCATCGCCACTGTCATGTAACACTCTGCGACCTTAACTGTCATAGGAAAGGGATGGAGAGAGGGAGGATTGAGAGAGAGAGGTGGGGGAGTAATGAGAGAGAGAGAGAGAGAGAGAGAGAGAGAGAGAGAGAGATGACGAGTAGGAGAGAGCTGTCTGAGCTCAAAATAATTCCTACCAGTAAGTCCATATGAACTTCAGGGAGCTCTGTGGCACTCTGCTGTCACCATCACTGTCGCCCTTGGCTTGCTTTTAGGGGTTGTCTCGCCTGTGTAGCTTATTGACAATGTCTGAGTAGTATACAGCACATTTTCCACCTTAGGTGAGCTGGAACAGAATTGAACTTTTAATCTATGTCAAATTCGGGATTTTCTCCTGTTGGGAGCTAACACCACCGCAAGAATGCAGAGGACTCTGGGAAGGGTGGGGTCATTATTAATGGAACTGCACTAGATGAGGTCAGTACAGCACGTTAGACCGGCAGTCTCTCCTACAGTACAGTCTGCCCTTTGAGACAGCTCACACACCTTGCTAGGCTACTCCCTAACCTCTTAACACCTCACCCTGCTAGGCTACGCACTACCCTCTTAACACCTCACCCTGCTAGGCTACTCCCTACCCTCTTAACACCTTCTCTCAGACGGTGTGTGTGTCCTTCCTCGCTCCTTCTCTCAGACGGTGTGTGTCCTTCCTCGCTCCTTCTCTCAGACGGTGTGTGTCCTTCCTCGCTTCTTCTCTCAGACGGTGTGTGTCCTTCCTCGCTCCTTCTCTCAGACGGTGTGTGTCCTTCCTCGCTCCTTCTCTCAGACGGTGTGTGTACTTCCTTGCTCCTTCTCTCAGATGGTGTGTGTGTGTGTCCTTCCTCGCTCCTTCTCTCAGACGGTGTGTGTGTCCTTCCTCGCTCCTTCTCTCAGACGGTGTGTGTGTCCTTTCTCGCTCCTTCTCTCAGACGGTGTGTGTGTCCTTTCTCGCTCCTTCTCTCAGACGGTGTGTGTCCTTCCTCGCTCCTTCTCTCAGACGGTGTGTCCTTCCTCGCTCCTTCTCTCAGATGATGTGTGTGTCCTTCCTCGCTCCTTCTCTCAGATGGTGTGTGTGTCCTTCCTCGCTCCTTCTCTCAGATGGTGTGTGTGTGTCCTTCCTCGCTCCTTCTCTCAGACGGTGTGTGTGTCCTTCCTCGCTCCTTCTCTCAGACGGTGTGTGTTCTTCCTCGCTCCTTCTCTCAGATGGTGTGTGTCCTTCCTCGCTCCTTCTCTCAGACGGTGTGTGTGTGTGTGTGTGTGTGTGTGTGGGTGGGGGGGGGGGGTTGTAGAGGTTGCACCACT
This sequence comes from Oncorhynchus kisutch, assembly GCF_002021735.2. Taxonomy (NCBI): domain Eukaryota; kingdom Metazoa; phylum Chordata; class Actinopteri; order Salmoniformes; family Salmonidae; genus Oncorhynchus; species Oncorhynchus kisutch. The sequence goes on from NC_034196.2 coordinate 11,798,138, forward strand.
TAAAACCGTACTGTACATAGTGAATCATCAGACTCTTAAACCAATCAATTTGCTGAAAAAGGTCCTGCTCACCTTTCCACAGCAGGAGTACCAAACTTACCTCTGCATGAAAGAGAGATAAAGAAATTGGTTTGTTATCTATAGCTTTCTGTACTTTTTTCACTGAAATTGTACATTTTGCCTCAGATTTGTAGTTCACAAATTTTTCATGGAAGATTCCAGAAAACATGTTTATGATCCAGAGATCCAAGAATCATGACATGTCTTCAGATACACCATCATTTGATGTCATCTGTTACTTTGTTGTTGGGGGGAAAACATTCCAGTGTAATTAGCCAAATGAATTGGTGGATAATCCCAGTTCTCTCAGTGAGAGAAACTAAACTGACAAGGACAGGGGGAGGACTCTGGCCTTCTCCCTTTCAACGCTGAAGCCTAAAACGACAAACCTTCAGCCGCTCTGCAGAGCCCAACCTCAGACATCTTGGATTGGCAGAACACAAAGAGCTCACAGAGCCACTGACAGCAGCAGGCCCAAACGCCATGTTTATTCCCCCTCGTATTTCATGAATCATTTATTTGCCAGGCTAAATGTGAGCTGAGCTGAAGTGACGTTGTTTTCTGGGGAGGGCTACTGGGGTTAAGTGCCCTGGTGTCTGCTTCTCAGGGAGGTTGGTCCTCAGGATGTAGGGATGGCAGGAGAGGTGACTAGCAGAAGGGTAGGTTGTAGAGATTGGCCCAAAGGAGAAAGTCCACAGCTGGGAGACAGCCGTTATGAGTTTGGCCTCTGTCCCACGTGTGCAGTGTCACACACACACACACACACACACACACAGACACACACAAACACACACACACAGGTGGAGCATCTCAGAGATGTATATTAATCCAGACAGTTCTCATGTTTCTGTCTTCAAAGATCTTCAGATCTGCCTCAGAGGGAGGTTGGGATCTCACACTGGCTCACAAAACCTTAGAGAAGTTGTGTATGGTTGATACTTTGAAAGAGCAGGTTTTGATTTCCGTGCTACTGAAAATCTGTACAGCTTGTTGAAACTATAGTACGATCTTGTGTTTTGATACACACACACACACACACACACACACACAGTATGAGTGACAGAGAAACCTTGTGGCTGGGTGCTCAGAACAGTACCGAGCCCAGCGGAACAGATCCTAATAATCATACCCAAACAATAATTAGCTAAATACTCGACACTGTTTTCTGCCACGCTTCATTAACAATAGCAAAATCCATAATCATATTCATTTTCTAACAGCTTTATTTAATAAAGTGGAATGAGTCTAGTGCCCCCATTAACATAATTCTACTTAACATTAATCTCGGTCATTAAAGAAGTGTGATCAATCCCCAGACATATAAGTGGGGAAAAGAGGGGAAGACCAATAGAGAGAAGAGAGAAAAAGAGGAGAAGAGGGGCACTTGAAGCAATATTGAGTCTTGTTCCCTTCAGAGTCTAGCTTCTCCAATAGGGAATAGAGCCGGCTAGAGCAGATAGCTGAAATCCAAACATGAGGCATTTTTTTATTTCCAAGTCTCCCAATGTCAGCATTGATGGTGTTAGCGTGTCTGCTACCAGATAGAGGGACAGAGTCCGGCGCTGCACATGTAAATAACTCATTAGGAGGATTGAGGAAGAGAGCGGGCCTGGGCTGTGAATGACAGGGACAGCAGGTGTGCAGGGGATGGATAGGTTCATCACGCATGCAATCCTTCTCACACTCCTGAGTTTTATCTCTCTCTCTCTCTCTCTCTCTCTCTCTCTCTCTCTCTCTCACCTCTCTGTGTTGATGAGCATACACTAGTAATGTAGAAGTGTTGATGAGCAGACACTAGTAATGTAGCAGTGTTGATGAGCATTCACTAGTAATGTAGAAGTGTTAATGAGCGTATACTTGTAATGTAGAAGTGTTGATGAGTGGACACTAGTAATGTAGAAGTGTTGATGAGCGTGCACTAGTAATGTAGAAGTAGAAGTGTTGGTGAGCGGACACTAGTAATGTCGAAGTGTTGATGAGCGTACACTAGTAATGTAGAAGTGTTGATGAGCGGACACTAGTAATGTAGAAGTGTTGATGAGCGGACACTAGTAATGTCGAAGTGTTGATGAGCGGACACTAGTAATGTAGAGTGTTGATGATTGGACACTAGTAATGTAGAAGTGTTGATGAGCGGACACTAGTAATGTAGAAGTGTTGATGAGCGGACACTAGTAATGTAGAAGTGTTGATGAGCGGACACTAGTAATGTAGAAGTGTTGATGAGCGGACACTAGTAATGTAGAAGTGTTGATGAGCGGACACTAGTAATGTAGAAGTGTTGATGAGCGGACACTAGTAATGTCGAAGTGTTGATGAGCGGACCCTAGTAATGTAGAAGTGTTGATGAGCGGACACTAGTAATGTAGAAGTGTTGATGAGAGGACACTAGTAATGTAGAAGTGTTGATGAGAGGGCACTAGTAATGTAGAAGTGTAGATGAGCGTTCACTAGTAATGTAGAAGTGTTGATGAGCTATAGCATTTCACTTCAGACGACTTGAGAAATGACATAGGTAGCTATAAATTAGAGCTGATAAGAGTATTTCCTGAGGTGAGTAATAAGATGCTTTAGATGGATTGGCTAGTTGCAGATCAATTTTTACTTCCTTTATGATCAATAAGGACTGCTCTCCGGGAGGAGAAAGCATTGCCATTGGTGATTTATTGATTGGGGGTAGTCGTTGATGCATACTGATTAGGAGTACTCATACATGAGGGAGGCTGTAATCCACAGTTTTACAATGATGATGTCAATACAGGTACGGCTGCTGTAGTGTTGCCTCAGGGAGGCCCAGAAGTAGAATACACAGGTCACCTCAGGGTTGCACTGTAATCAGACTCAACAAGGAGTTTACTTTGACTTGAAAGAAGAAGTTCATGGAGACGGTTGCACATTTAACTCTCAATACAGCCATTGTTTTGTAGTTATGTCATGGACTGTTAGTGAGATGTTTCTCTTTTACCACTTTGTAGTTCCTGTGTTTTGTGTCACCCTGAATGCTCCTCCACAGCTCAGCTGTTCTCTACTGAGCTACAGTGTTCCTCTCTTTCCTCACTACTTCCATCAGTCAGTCAGTCAAGTCAGACAGGTATTACTGGGCCTTTGTCACCACAAAGAGAGTGGCCTGACTGGCCAAGCAGGAGACCTGACTGAGGACCCACACTAATTAGCTAGTTTAAACAAACTCTGAAAGGAGGAAGGAGAAAAGCTTTCAGTGCCCCCTTTTAAAAAGACATTACCAGGAAACAGGGGGGGGTAGAGTGGAGGGTTACTGATGGTCCGGAACCTGAGTCCCGTGTGTGTGTGTGTGTGTGTGTGTGTGTGTGTGTGTGTGTGCGCACGTGTGTGTAAGAGGGGCACTAACTGGATGCCTGAGGGAAGATTAGAGGCTGTGTGTGTGATGTAGGCCTGTCAGTCGAGGAGCTTTCTGAGCAATCCCAGACTTTGACAAACTTGACCTCTAACCTCCAGTACATACAATCCCATTCCCAGAGAGCATTAGCCATGACTATAGAGAGGGAGGGGTGGGAAAGGGGCAGGGAAGACCAAAAGAGTATAGTGGAACATACACAACATGACCAAAAGTATGTGGACACATGCTCGTCGAATATCTCATTACAAAATCATGGGCATTAGTACGGAGTTGGTCCCCACTTTGCTGCTATAACAACCTCCACTCTTCTGGGAAGGCTTTCCACTAGATGTTGGGACATTGCTGCGAGGACTTGCTTCCAGTCAGCCACAAGAGCATTAGTGAGGTTGGGCACTGATGTTGGGCAATTAGGCCTGGCTCGTAGTCGGTGTTCCAACTCAAACCAAAGGTGTTCGATGGAGTTGAGGTCAGGAGTGTGCGCAGGCAAGTCAAGTTCTTCCACACCAATCTCAACAAACCATTTCTGTATGGACCTCGCTTTGTGCATGGGGGCATTGTCATGCTAAAACAGGAAAGGGCCTTCCTCAAACTGTTGCCACAAAGTTGGAAGCACAGAATTGTCTAGAATGTCATATTTCCCTTCACTGGAACTAATGGGAATAGCCCAAACCATGAAAAACAGCCCCAGACCATTATTCCTTCTCCGCCAAACTTTACAGTTGAAACTATGCATTTGGGCACGTAGCGTTCTCCTGGCATCCGTCAAACCCAGATTTGTCCTTCAGATTTGCCATCACTCCAGCTGACACTTCGCATTGCACATGGTGATCTCAGGCTTGTCTGCTTGGCCATGGAAACTCATTTCATGAAGCTCCCGACAAACAGTTAATGTGCCAACGTTGCTTCCAGAGGCAATTTGGAACTCGGTAGTGCGTGTTAAAACCGAGGACATATGATTTTTATGTTCTATGCGCTTCAGCACTCTGCAGTCTCGTTCTGTGAGCTTGTGTGGCCTACCACTTTGCGGCTGAGCCGTTGTTGCTCTTAGACTTTTCCGCTTCACAAAAACAGCACTTACAGTTGATCGGGGCAGCTCTAGCAGGGCATAGATTTGACAAACTGACTTGTTGGAAAGGTGGCATCCTAGGACGGTGCCATGTGGAACATTACTGATCTTTTCTATGTTTGTCTATGGAGATTGCATGGCTGTGTGCTCGATTTCATACACCTGTCAGCAACGGGTGTGGCTCAAATAGCCGAATCCACAAATTTGAAGGGGTGTCCACATACTTTTGTATATACAGTGTAGTTCAGGAAAAATGCATGCCAAGTTTATGACAGCTTCTTATTTCTAGCAGGGTAACTTACTCAGCTGATATAGTCCCTTGTCTGTATCAATCATTCAGTTATTTCTCCAAACACTCGACTGGAGTTTTCCACCAGTGTTTATGTGCAGGCTGTTAGTAAGTCTCAGTGGCAGTACACATAGGCAGTGATTTAGATTTGTGGTGTGTGATGTTGTGTAGAAGATGCCTTCATTATGAACTTGTCATGCACATGGTGGTAAACCCCACTAATGAGCCAGACTTCTCAGTACATTTCTCCTCCACACACTCTCCACTTCCATCAAAAACAAACACTCCGAGCAGTGTGGAAAGGAAATCATATTTGAGAGGAACTTCTGCTTCCTCTCTTTCTCTCCTTCTTCTCCTTCTCTCCATTTCTTGGTGAGCATGTGTGTGTGTGTGTTCTGCGGTTTAATAATAGAGCTGTGACAGAGTGCCTGGCACAAGGGTTGTGTGTTTTTGAAAATAGGGAGACCCTAGGTCTCGTGACAGACCCCAGTTTCTTCAAAGGTGTGTGTGTGTGTGTGTGTGTGTGTGTGTGTGTGTGTGTGTGTGTGTGTGATCAAAAACATAGTAATCAGACATAGTAATCTTGTAAAGATGTTTTTCTTCAAAGACCAGCGAAAGGATTTTGTGCCTGTGCTATGCTGGTGGAGTAGTAGAAGTGTTTAGGTTCAGTAGAAGCAGCTAGCACTTCAACAGAGCCTCGTTCAGTAATAAGAAAGTTCCTGGCTGCTCAAGAGGTCGACACACGTACACACGTACACACGTACACACGTACACACAGACACACGTACACACACACACACACACACACACACACACACACTGGCTCAGAAAGACACAAACACACACCAAACACACGACAGACACACCGACTTCACACAAGTAGACATACGGTATGGCTACATTGGGTCCAAAATGTTAATGTTTTAGTTTGGGTTACATAAATACTGCTCACTAAACATCTAACTCTAAACCTGTGAGTGACTAACTATGAGGATGTTACCTGTTTTTCATTTCAGTACCCAGAACCATTTCCCACCATGTAATTTTACCGCAAGGCAGGTTTGATTGAATATTGAGCCCATAGACTGTAGACTCAAACACCCTCAGATAGAGACACACACACACACACACACACACACACAGAGCCGTATTTGAGTCACAGACACAGGGATGGCTGCTGTGTGATGTGATGTATGGTCTTAATTTCCTCCCCTGTGGACCTGACGGAGGCAGGGGAAATGTATCTCAGATGATGGCCTTGTTTCTACCTCGTGAGCTCCGAATTAACACATTTATTAAAGCGCTGATTTCAGATCTTCCCTTACTACCAGGCAAACTGCTGAGCTGTGTTGTGTAAGCTCAAATTGAAATGAAAGCTGTAGATTAATGAATTAAATGTTTAGCTCTGGCTGGAACCCATCTTCACCATCATAGATTTACTGGGCCGGCCCATAAAGGACAGACAACGGCAGGCTGGGACACATGAAATACGTGTTTCATATCTCTCCTCCTCAGCGCACGTGCATGTGTGTGATTGAGTGTGTGTGTTATCAGGGAGAAAGCAGAAGTCAGAACAGTTACATTCAGCTTGGCATGTGTTCCTTGTTTTCCAGCAGTCAGCGTGTGTGAGTGTGTGAGTGTGTGTGTGTGTGTGTGTGTGTGTGATACAACAAGGTCCCATAGGAGCCCAGTGCTGTCAGTGTGTGTCAGTTCAAAGGAAGTCCCACCAGGTGACATGTGTAGTGGGTCAACCTAGTCCTATCTATTTACTTAGAGCTGGCCTTACTAGGGGAAACATGCTTATAGGTGATTGTGTGTGTGATTCTGTGTTGTAGAGACTAGAGCGTGTTTAGTTTGTGATGGTTCAGTAGAGTAGCATATGGTGCTTTTACTTTCGTCTTTAAACCTTTGGCTTGGCCTTTGGCTTGGCTCCATCAGTCACATGAGGTAATGATATAGCCGACCGTAAGCAGAGACCCTGAGCAGGTGTGTGTGACAGAGTAGGTGTGTGTTGGATTCGGAGGGTCCTGGTGGGTCAGTGTGTTCTGCAGTAGGTGCTCAGCCCAAGGCCTGTGTGTTAAGAAGGTGCTAACTGAAGGAGCAGGGCCCGGAGGCCCAGAGAGTGGTAGCTGCTTCAGGCCTGAGTGAGTGTGAACACGGCAACCTCAGCCTGGCCCACATAGCCTGTATTATCAACCCTCACACACGGAGGCCTAGCCAACCACAACCACCATCACAGACAACCAATCACTGCCCACACAGGAAGGCATTGACCATCTCTCAACTATTGATGAACAGTCCTAACTAATAAACAGGTTAGCACTCGTTAGTATTCCCCTGACATCATCCTCATTTCCCAATTAGGAGAACAGGGGATTATGCTGGTTAGTGATTAGATGTGCTGGTTAAGTTACTGAGGAGCTACCAAAAGACAACGAAAGACTCAGTTCCCTGTAAGATTCAGATGGGTTTAGTGCTGTTTTGTTTCTTTGAAGGTAAAAGTATAGACCACATGAATGAAAGTCTCTCTCTCTCTCATTTCCTGTGAGGGGCAGGTTGACATTTATTGGGATGAGTCTTGTCCTGGAGGCAGAGCTGAGCGGTTTCCAGCCACCCTGCAGAGCTGCATCCATGACAAGATTCATGACAAATAAATGCCAACCCCCGAGGTGCTTCCTGTGACTAGGACGTCTGCTGGGATGGATGGCAGAACTGTGCAGCAGCTTTAATTTTAATATGTGTGCTGCAGATGATGGTTTTTATCTTAGCTAACCCTCCCCCTGCTCCTGCCTCCACCGCGACCGGATGTCTCAGGGGCACCTCATCCCCACCCTGTCCCCCTCCCCACCTCCCCACCCTGTCCCCTACCTCCTACCGCGCAGCAGCAGTAGTCAGCCAGGCTAATGGATCCACTTACCGGCCCTTTCAATGTTAACGGTGGTGTTTAACCCCTTATTGACCGGCCTAGACCAGGCTGAATGATGACAGAATTGTAGATCATATATCTTGGATCATTTCCTTATTGGACTTCATGGTTTGTAGTCCTACTGTGTGTAGGATAGCTGCTCTTTTCACAAAATGATGTACGGTGTGCAGTGATTGGTTGATTCCCACCACACACAGCGCCTTCGGAATTCAGATCCCTTGACTTTTTCCATGTTTTGGTAGGTTACATCCTTATTCGAAAATGGATTAAATTGCTTTTTTCCCTCTTCAATCGACACACAATACCCCATAATGACAAAGCAGAAACTGTTTTTTCGAATTTTATGTTGATTTATGTTGATTTTGTGAAATAAAATCAACTGAAATATCACATTTACATAAGTATTCAAGTAGCAGAGAGCCACTCTGGAAATGGGATGTGTTTGAAGAGTAGCACTCACTTCCGTCATCATGAAGTGCTTTGAGAGACTAGTCAAGGACCATATCACCTCCACCCTACCTGACACCCTAGACCCACTCCAATTTGCTTACCGCCCAAATAGGTCCACAGACGACACAATCGCAACCACACTGCCCTAACCCATCTGGACAAGAGGAATACCTATGTGAGAATGCTGTTCATCGACTACAGCTCAGCATTTAACACCATAGTACCCTCCAAACTCGTTATCACGCACTGTGCAACTGGGTACTGGACTTCCTGACGGGCCGCCCCCAGGTTGTGAGGGTAGGTAACAACATCTCCACCCCGCTGATCCTCAACACTGGGGCCCCACAAGGGTGCGTTCTGAGCCCTCTCCTGTACTCCCTGTTCACCCACGACTGCGTGGCCATGCACGCCTCCAACTCAATCATCAAGTTTGCAGACGACACTACAGTGGTAGGCATGATTACCTACAATGACGAGATGGCCTACAGGGAGGAGGTGAGGGCCCTCAGAGTGTGGTGTCAGGAAAATAACCACACACTCAACGTCAACAAAACAAAGGAGATGATCGTGGACTTCAGGAAACAGCAGAGGGAGCACCCCACTATCCACATCGACGGGACAGTAGTGGAGAGGGTAGTACGTTTTAAGTTCCTCGGCATACACATCACGGACAAACTGAATTGGTCCACCCACATAGACAGCGTTGTGAAGAAGGTGCAGCAGCGCCTCTTCAACCTCAGGAGGCTGAAGAAATTCGGCTTGTAACCAAAAGCACAAACTTCTACAGATGCACAATCGAGAGCATCCTGTCCGGCTGTATCACAGCCTGGTACGGCAACTGCTCCGCCCACAACCGTAAGGCTCTCCAGAGGGTAGTGAGGTCTGCACAATGCATCACCGGGGGCAAACTACCTGCCCTCCAGGACAGCTACACCACCCGATGTCACAGGAAGGCCATAAAGATCATCAAGGACAACAACCACCCGAGCCACTGCCTGTTCACCCCGCTATCATCCAGAAGGTGAGGTCAGTACAGGTGCATCAAAGCAGGGACCGAGAGACTGAAAAACAGCTTCTATCTCAAGGCCATCAGGACTGTTAAACAGCCACCACTAACATTGAGTGGCTGCTGCCAACACACTGACTCAACTACAGCCACTTTAATAATGGAAATGGTTGGAAATTGATGTAAAAATGTATCACTAGCCACTTTAAACAATGCTACTTAATATAATGTTTACATACCCTACATTATTTATCTCATATGTATATGTATATACTGTACTCTATATCATCTACTGCATCATTATGTAATACATGTATCACTAGCCACTTTAAGCTATGCCACTTTGTTTACATACCCTACATTACTCATCTCATATATATATATACTGTACTCGATACCATCTACTGCATCTTGCCTATGCCGTTCTGTACCATCACTCATTCATATATCTTTATGTACATATTCTTTATCCCTTTACACTTGTGTGTATAAGACAGTAGTTTTGAAATTGTTAGGTTCGATTACTCGTTGGTTGTTACTGCATTGTCGGAACTAGAAGCACAAGCATTTCGCTACACTCGCATTAACATCTGCTCACCATGTGTATGTAACAAATACATTTTGATTTGATTTCAAACTATGAAGAAAAATAACAAAATCAAAAAGGGTGCTTTTGAAATATTAATAATACTATTTCAGTATCTAGACATACTCCATGTTTAAGAGAACACTATAAGGAGTATAATGACACCCAGATGTTGTCTGTATCATGTACGGTTCACAGATCATGGGGTCTTACTTACTGGAGGCATTTATCTCTAAGATGGCCACTTTCATCATGATTTTCCCCCCAAAAATGGTTTGTGATACAAATGTAAAAAGCATATCAAACATCCTTCCTCCCAATACGTTTTTTGTGTTCAGATATTTCTCAAAATCTGAGATACCAAAAATATTTTTCATCCATGCTGGCATGGAATCTCCCCACTGGACCATCAGTATGTTAGAGAGAAGCACAAGGCTTGGGTCCAGTGAAGTCCTAGAAAGATTTTCCTTGGGGAATCGTAGAGCCTTGTGTAATCTGGGGCGAGGTCCTAATATCTAATATAATGTCTTTGGGGTACATCTCGCCCCACACTGATGGGATATCACCTTTCCCCCCCAAGGCTTAAGACCAAAGGAAATGTGTTTACCCATGAGGAAAGACATAGGGGTCACATGCAATATTGCACTGAATAACCCCCCTCAGTATATGTACACAGAGTATGTACACATGACAGGTGGCCTCCTGTTAAATGCAGGCGTAATCTCTGTGTCCTGCTCTGAAGCATCTGACTGGCTCTGTTTCCTCCATCGCCACACTGCCCAGGGTCATGCACCCTAGCAGGAGAGCCACTCACCCCCTATAATTCCCTTCCTCACTCCCCACCCTTCTCCCCTTCCCAGAGCCAGCCGTATCCCCTCACCTCAGGGTAGGGGCTCAGGGTAGGGGCTCAGGGTCTGGCGTGGGGGTCTGGGACATGCATGTTAGCCAGCTGCCAAATGAAAGGGGGTAAATCAGCCAAATGAAAACAAATAGTCAGGTCTGTTTGACCCTAATTAAAGCCGTATGTACGTTCCTCCCCCTCAGAGTACTACATGTTCTATGTTCTACACACACTCTGACTGGGCTTCTGGAGACACGTTCTCCTTCTATACACACTTCATAAATTCTATACACAATCCAGTCCTGAGTTCCTTCGTTTCCGACACAGAATAGTGTGTTACCATTGGCTGATGTGACTCCAGGGTCGACTGTACCGTTATGCATCACATTTAATGGCATGCTATTATTATCCAAAGGTCATTTCAATTTCTATTTCAGAGCTGGAAACAAACAAAATATTAGACATTGTCATGACAGAATGCATTGAAAAAGCATTTTGATATTCCGATAGTTTGGCGTGGAAATGGAAATTGCCTGAGCTTGATATTTATTCCAATTTTTCTCAGACTAATTCATTTTTTCCCTTCTTTGTTCCATGTCTGGATCCTCTTCTCCTCACCTACCACGATTGTGTCATCTACAGGTAAGACTACTGTACCTCTAAAATAAATATTTTCGTTACACTTTGTTAAATCTCAAGTATAGTAGCTGCAGTGCCTTCAGTTAGTTTTCACACCCCTTGACTTTTTCCACATTTTGTTGTTTTACATCCTGAATTTAAAATGGATTCAATTGAGATTTTTTGTCACTGGCCTACACACAATACTCCATAATGTCAAAGCGTAACTATGTTTTTACATTTTTTACACTTTTATAGAAACATTTCAAGCTGAAATGTCTTGAGTCAATAAGTATTCAATTCCTTTGTTATGGAAAGCTCAAATAATAGTGTTTTAATATGACTTTTCAGGGATTTCACCATGAGACCAATGATGACCCTAAAACATTTACAGCATTTAATGGCTGTGATAGATAGGAGAAAGCTGAGGCTGGATCAACAACATAGTACACTGAACAAAAATATAAATGCAACATGTAAAGTGGTGGTCCCATGTTTCATGAGCTGAAATAGAAGATCCTAGAAATATTCCATACGCACAAAAATATTATGTTTCTTAACTTTTGAGCACAAATTTGTTTACATCCCAGTTTAGTGAGCATTTCTCCTTTGCCAAAATAATCCATCCACCTGATTTAAAAAAAAAAACATGATAATTACACATGTGCACCTTGTGCTAAAAGAAGCCACTCTAAAATGTGCAGAACCCCCCTTGTTTTGTCACGCAACAAAACGCCACGGATGTCTCAAGTTTTGAGGGAGCGTGCAATTGGCATGCTGACGGCAAGAATGTCCACCACAGCTGTTACCAGAGAATTGAATGTTCATTTCTCTACCATAAGCCGGCTCAAACGTTGTATTAGATTTTGTCAGTACGTCCAACCGGCCTCACAACCGCAGACCACTTGTAACCACGCCAGCCCAGGACCTCCACATCCGGTTTCTTCACCTGCGGTATCGTCTGAGACCAGCCACCCGGACAGCTGTTGAAACTGGGTTTGCACAACCAAAGAATTTCTGCACAAACTGTCAGAAACCGTCTCAGGGAAGCTCATCTGCGTGCTCGCCATCCTCACCAGGGTTTGAACTGACTGCAGTTCGTTGTCAGTGGGCAAATGCTCACCTTTGATGGCCAGTGGCACGCTGGAGAAGTGTGCTCTTCACGGATTAATCTCAGTTTCAACTGTACTGGGCAGATGGCAAAACAGAGTGCCCTATGGTGGAGCTGGGGTTATGGTATGGGCAGGCATAAGCTACAGACAATGAACATGATTGCATTTTATCGATGGCATTTTGAATACACAGAGATACCGTGACGAGATCCTGAGGCCCATTGTTGTGCCATTCATCTGCTGCCATCATCTCATCTTGCAGCATGATAATGCACGGCCCCATGTTGCAAGGATCTGTACTAGAGGTTGACCGATTATGATTTTTCAACGCCGATACCGACACCGATTATTGGAGGGCCCAAAAAAACTGATACCGATTAATCGGACGATTTTTAAATGTATTTGTAATAATGACAATTACAACAGTACTGAATGAACACTTATTTTAACTTAATATAATACATCAATAAAATCAATTTAGCCTCAAATAAATAATGAAACATGTTCAATTTGGTTTAAATAATGCAAAAACAAAGTGTTGGAGAAGAAAGTAAAAGTGCAATATGTGCCATGTAAGAAAGCTAACGTTTAAGTTAGCTTGCTTTAACTTGCTCAGAACATGAGAACATATGAAAGCTGGTGGTTCCTTTTAACATGAGTCTTCAATATTCCCAGGTAAGAAGTTTTAGTAAGAAGTTTTAGTTTGTAGTTATTATAGGAATTATTATAGGAATTATAGGACTATTTCTCTCTATACTATTTGTATTTCATATACCTTTGACTATTGGATGTTCTTATAGGCACTTTAGTATTGCCAGTATTGCCAGTGTAACAGTATAGCTTCCGCCCCTCTCCTCGCTCCTACCTGGGCTCGAACCAGGAACACAACGACAACAGCCACCCTCGAAGCACCGTTACCCATGCAGAGCAAGGGGAACAACCATTCCAAGTCTCAGAGCGAGTGACGTTTGAAACGCTATTAGCGCACACCCCGCTAACTAGCTAGCCATTTCACATCGGTTACACCAGCCTAATCTCGGGAGTTGATAGGCTTGAAGTCATAAACAGCTGCTGGCAAACGCAGGAAAGTTTGTTTGAATGAATGCTTACGAGCCTGCTGGTGCCTACCATCGCTCAGTCAGACTGCTCTATCAAATCATAGACTTAGTTATAACATGATAACACACAGATAGTTTCCGGATTCGACCATATTAATGACCTATCATCTCGAAAACAAGACGTTTATTCTTTCAGTGAAATACAGAACCATTCCGTATTTTGTCTAACGGGTGGCATTCATAAGTCTAAATATTCCTGTTACATTGCACAACCTTCAATGTTATGTCATAATTACGTAACATTCTGGCAAATTAGGCGGCCCAAACTGTTGCATATACACTGACTCTGCGTGCAATGAATGCAAGAGAAGTGACACAATTTCACCTGGTTAATATTGCCTGCTAACCTGGATTTATTTTAGCTAAATATGCAGGTTTAAAAATATATACTTCTGTGTATTGATTTTAAGAAACACATTGATGTTTATGGTTAGGTACACATTGGAGCAACGATACGCACTGCATCAATTATATGCAAAGCAGGACATGCTAGATAAACTAGTCATATCATCAACCATGTGTAGTTAACTAGTGATTATGATTGATTGATTGTTTTTTATAAGATAAGTTTAATGCTAGCTAGCAACTTACCTTGGCTTACTGCATTCGCGTAACAGGCAGTCTCCTCGTGGAGTGCAATGAGAGGCAGGTGGTTAGAGCGTTGGACGAGTTAACTGTAAGGTTGCCAGATTGATTCCCCCGAGCTGACAAAGTAAAAATCTGTCATTCTGCCCCTGAACGAGGCAGTTAACCAACCGTTCCTAGGCCGTCATTGAAAATAAGAATGTGTTCTTAATTAATTAACTGACTTGCCTAGTGAAATAAAGATTAAATAAAGGTGTAAAAAACAACAAAAAATTGCCAAATTGGTGTCCAAAAATACAGATTTCCGATTGTTATGAAAACTTTAAATCGGACCTAATTAATCGGCCATTCCGATTAATCGGTTGACCTCTAATCTGTACACAATTCCTGCACACTGAAAATGTCCCAGTTCATCCATGGCCTGCATACTCACCAAACATGTCACCCGTTGAGCATAGTTGGGATGTTCTCGATTGACGTGTATGACAGCGTGTTCCAGTTCCCACCAGATACTGACTGGTTTTCTGTTTCACGGCCCTAACTTTTTTTTTTTTTAAGGTATCTGTTACCAACAGATTCATATCTGTATTCCCAGTCATGTAAAATTAGGGCCTAGTGAATGTATTTCAATTGACTGATTTCTTTATAAATTGTAATCTTAACAATTGTGTTATTTTGCGTTTATATTTTTGTTCAGTGTAGTTACTCCACAATACTAACTGACAGAATGAAAAGAAAGAAGCCTGTACAGAATAAAGATATTCCAAAGCATACATCCTGTTTGCAGCAAGACACTAATGTAATGAAACAATAAACTTTTTGTCCTGAATACAAATATAAATGTTATGTTTGGGCAAATCCAATACAAATCCAATACAATGTATTACTGAGTACCACTCTCTATACTTTCAAGCATAGTGGTGGCTGAGTTACAGTTGAAGTCGGAAGTTTACATACACTTAGGTTGGAGTCATTAGAACTCATTTTTCAACCACTCCACACATTTCTTGTTAACAAACTATAGTTTTGGCAGGTCGGTTAGGACATCTACTGTGTGCGTGACACAAGTAATTTATCTAACAATAATTGTTTACAGACAGATTATTTCACTTATAATTCACTGTATCACAATTCCAGTGGGTCAGAAGTTTACATACACTAAGTTGACTACTGTTACGGTTTTCTAGTGGTGATGAAGGAGAGTCGGACCAAACTGCAGCGTGTCGATTGCGATCCATGTTTAATACAACAAAGAAACACGAACGTACAAAAACAATAAACGAAACCGAAACAGCCTATCTGGTCCAAACTAACAGAGAGTACACATAGGACACTAAGGACAATCACCCACGACAAACTCAAAGAATATGGCTGCCTAAATATGGTTCCCAATCAGAGACAACGATAAGCACCTGCCTCTAATTGAGAACCACTCCAGACAGCCATAGACCTTGCTAGATAACCCCACTAGCTACAATCCCAAAAACCTACACACCAAAACCCCAAGACAAAACACACCACAATACAAAAACTCCATGCCACACCCTGGCCTGACCCAATACATGAAGAAAATCACAAAATACTTAGACCAGGGTGTGACAACTACGCCTTTAAACAGCTTGGAAAATGGGAAAATCAAAAGAAATCAGCCAAGACCTCAGAAAAAGAATTGTAGACCTCCACAGTCTGGGTCATCCTTGGGAGCAATTTCCAAATGCCTGAAGGTACCGCGTTCATCTGTACAAACAATAGTATGCAAATATAAACACCATGGGACCACGCAGCCGTCATACCGCTCAGGAAGGAGACGCGTTCTGTCTCCTGGAGATTAATGTACTTTGGTACGAAAAGTGCAAATCAATCCAAGAACAACAGCAAAGGACCTTGTGAAGATGCTGGAGGAAATAGGTACAAAAGTATCTATATCCACAGTAAAACGAGTCCTATATCGACATAACCTTAAAGGCCGCTCGGCAAGGAAGAAGCCACTGCTTCAAAACCGCCATAAAAAGCCAGACTATGGTTTGCAATTGCACATGGGGACAAAGATCATACTTTTTGGAGAAATGTCCTCTGGTCTGATGAAACAAAAATAGAACTGTTTGGCCATAATGACCATCGTTATGTTTGGAGGAAAAAGGGGCAGGCTTGCAAGCCGAAGAACACCATCCCAACCATGAAGCATGGGGGTAGCATCATCATGTTGTGGGGGAGCTTTGCTGCAGGAGGGACTGGTGCACTTCACAAAATAGATGGTATCATGAGGATGGAAAAGTATGTGGATTTATTGAAGCAACATCTCAAGACATCAGTCTGGAAGTTCAACTTTGTTCGCAAATGAGTCTTCCAAATGGACAATGACCCCAAGTATACTTCCAAAGTTGTGGCACAATGGCTTAAGGACAACAAATTTAAGGTATTAGAGTGGCCATCACAAAGCCCTGACCTCAATCATATAGAAAATATGTGGACAGAACTGAAAAAGCATGTGCGACCAAGGAGGCCTACAAACCTGACTCAGTTACACCAGCTCTGTCAGGAGGAATGGGTCTAAATTCACCCAACTTATTGTAGGAAGATTGTGGAAGGCTACCCAAACATTTTCAAGGCAGTTTCAAGGCAATGCTACCAAATACTAGTTGAGTGTATGTAAACTTCTGACGCACTGGAAATGTAATGAAATAAATAAAAGCTGAAATAAATCATTCTCGCTACTATTATCCTGACATTTCACATTCTTAAAATAAAGTGGTGATCCTAACTGACCTAAGACAGGGAATTTTTACTAGGATTAAATGTCAGGAATTATACAAACTGAGTTTGAATGTAGTTGGCTAAATTGTATGTAAACTTCCGACTTCAACTGTTTGTCATAGGTTAAGGACTGGAGATTATTTCAGGATAAAAAAAATAATGGAATGGAATGGATCTAAGTACAGGCAAAATTCTTGAGGAAAACCTGGTTCAGTCACTGGGATTTGAATTCACCTTTCAGCAGGAGAATAACCGAAAACACAAGGCCAAATCTACACTGGAGTTGCTTTCCAAGAAGATAGTGAAGGTTCCTGAGTGGCCGAGTTACAGTTTTGACTTAAAGCTGCTTGAAAATCTATGGCAAGACCTGAAAATGGTTGTCAATAAATGATCAACAACCAATTTGACGGAGTTTGAAGAATTTTGAAAAGAGTACTAGGCAAATGTTTCACAATCCAGTAGAGTGTGTAGAAAACTCGTAGAGATTTACCCAGAAAGACTTACAGCTGTAATCACTGCCAAAGGTGCTTCTACAAAATATGGACTCAGGGCAGTGAATTCTTATCTAAATGGAATATTTCATTTTCAATAAATTCGAGAGAAAAAATCCAGAAAACAAATTATGGGGTATTGTGTGGAGATAAGAGACCGATTTCTTTTTACATTTAAGGCAAAAAAATGTGGAATAAGTCAAGGGGTGTGAATATTTTGTAAAGGCCCTGTAGCTGCTAGCTAGATAAAATGGCGCCATTAATGCCATTGAGACGGCGTAAAACAAATAGATGCACTATAACCGTATGAATGATACATGGGCCAGGCACCAGGCAGACCGCACACACCTGGAGGAGGGAAGGAGGGCTTACATAATGGGAGGGGTGCTATAATGATGAGAGATGCATGAGCGCTGTTGTAATGGGCCGAGGGGATTGGCTTACATGACCTCGCTGTACCTGCATAATCTCATCTACAAACTGAATGAGGCCTAACACCGTGTGTGTTATTGCCTATCACACACATATTCTCATTTATATTATAACGAGGGTGTCAGGATCATTCTGCCTCTCCATCCATAATGGGAGAATAGAGATTGATAGGACTGGTAGACTGTAGGGATGTACATGTGGAAGGGCACAACGACGGGTCATGTAGTATTGAAATAGAATGAATCAAAACATGCTGAGAAGATATTCAGGCCTCCAGATCATGTGACTGTGGAAGTAATGGACTTGTTTTGCCTCAGCCAGGTGATTGTGAAGGAAGTTGATTTGAATAAGACTGTTGCATGAGAAAATCCCTGAGTCATCCTCCATCTCTTTGGCCTGCTGTTAGATGATAGCAGTCAATGATTGACAGCTCTATGTAATCCTACTCATCATGGGGCTCAGAGGCTCCATCTCTCCCATAACTACTAATACAGTAATACCTATGAAGAGGCTTGGTACTAGAGAGGGAAATGGATGCCCCCAGCCATACAGCCGTAGAGCCCTTCTAACAGCCCCTCTCCCAGGCCGGCAGGAAGTATCTGTTCACGACGGTTCGGGGGGAACAGGAAGGCTTACTGACCCATGGACAAGTTCAATTAGCATTCGCCAACGACACCTGCTCTCCCCGCCACCTCTCAGCGCTACAGTACGCCCACAGGCAGTGTGCTTGTGTGTGTGCTTCTGTGTGTGTGTGTGTCTCTCTGTGTGTGTGTTTGGTGTTATTGCACATCTCCATGAAATATTAAAGCAGGCCAGGCTTGGGCCTGTGAGTGCACTGGGGTTAGTACTCCCAGTCCCCCCTCTCATCAAAAATTAAATAATGAGCAGAGGATAGAAGGAGAGGAGGAGTGGAGAATGGGGAACGCGAGGGAGGGGAGTGAAGGAAAAGAGAGTGCAGGGGGATGAGAGGAAAGTTTCAAGTTTTATGTCACGTGCACTGAAACGCATTTCTTGTTCTAAACCATCAATGCAGTAATCAATATCAATGTAGCACTAAAAATAACATATGGTCGAACAAAAGCACAGGAGAAAAAAAAAAGATATATGAAGAAGTTCCAGTACCATCTTTACAATGTGCAGGGATACTGGAGTGATGGAGGTACAGTTGAAGTCGAAAGTTAACATACACCTTAGCCAAATACATTTAAACTCAGTTTTTCACAATTCCTGACATTTAATCCCAGTAAAAATTCCCTGTTTTAGGTCAGTTAGGATCACCACTTTATTTTAAGAATGTGAAATGTCAGAATAATAGTAGAGAATGATTTATTTCAGCTTTTATTTCTTTCATCACATTCCCAGTGCGTCAGAAGTTTACATAAACTCAATTAGTATTTGGTAGCATTGCCTTTAAATTGTTTAATTTAGATCAAACAGGCCTCCCGGGTGGCACAGTGGTTAAGGGTACTGTACTGCCAGCTGTGCCACCAGAGACTCTGGGTTCGCGCCCAGGCTCTGTCGTAACCGGCCCCGACCGGGAAGTCCGTGGGGCGACGCACAATTGGCCTAGCGTCGCCCGGGTTAGGGAGGGTTTGGCCGGTAGGGATATCCTTGTCTCATCGTGCACCAGCGACTCCTGTGGCGGGCCGGGCGCAGTGCACGCTAACCAAGGTTGCCAGGTGCATGGTGTTTCCTCTGACACATTGGTGCGGCTGGCTTCCGGGTTGGATGCTTAAGAAGCAGTGCGGCTTGGTTGGGTTGTGTATCGGAGGACGCATGACTTTCAACCTTTGTCTCTCCCGAGCCCGTAAGGGAGTTGTAGCGATGAGACAAGATAGTAGCTACTAAAACAATTGGATACCACGAAACACAAAAAAAACTTAGGGTAGCCTTCCACAAGCTTCCCACAATAAGTTGGGTGAATGGGCGCACACGCTTTTTCAGTTCTGTCCACAAATGTTCTATAGGATTGAGGTCAGGGCTTTGCGATGGCCGCTCCAATACCTTGACTTTGTTGTCCTTAATCCATTTTGCCACAGCTTTGGAAGTATGCTTGTGGTCATTGTCCATTTGGAAGACCCATTGCGACCAAGCTTTAACTTCCTGACTGATGTCTTGAGATGTTGTTTCAATATATCCCCATAATTTTCCATCCTCATGATGCCATCTATTTTTTGAAGTGCACCAGGCCCTCCTGCAGCAAAACACCCCCATAACATGATGCTGCCACCCCCGTGCTTCATGGTTGGGATAGTGTTCTTTGGCTTGCAAGCCTCCCCCTTTTCCCTCCAAACATAACGATGGTCATTATGGCCAAACAGTTCTATTTTTGTTTCATCAGACCAGAGGACATTTCTCCAAAAAGTACAATCTTTGTCCCCATGTGCAGTTGCCGACCGTAGTCTGGCTTTTTTATGGCGGTTTTGGAGCAGTGGCTTCTTCCTTGCTGAGCGGCCTTTCAGGTTATGACGATATAGGACTCGTTTTTACTGTGGATATAGATAGTTTTGTACCTGTTTCCTCCAGCATCTTCACAAGGTCCTTTGCTGTTGTTCTGGGATTGATTTTCACTTTTCGCACCAAAGTATGTTCATCTCCAGGAGACAGAATGTGTCTCCTTCCTGAGCGGTATGACGGCTGCGTGGTCCCATGGTGTTAATACTTGCATTCTATTGTTTGTATAGATGAACGTGGTACCTTCAGGCGCTTGGAAATTGCTCCCAAGGATGAATCAGACTTGTGGCGGTCTGCAATTATTTTTCTGAGTTCTTGGCTGATTTCTTTTGATTTTCCCATGATGTCAAGCAAAGAGGCACTGAGGTTGAAGGTAGGCCTTGAAATACATCCACAGGTACACCTCCAATTGACTCAAATTATGTCAAGAAGCTTCTAAAGCCATGACATAATTTTCTGGAATATTCGAAGCTGTTTAAAGGCACAGTGAACTTAGTTTATGTAAACTTCTGACCCACTGGAATTGTGATACAGTTGGGAAAATTACTTGTGTCATGCACAAATTAGGTGTCCTAACCGACTTGCCAAACTATAGTTTGTTAACAGGAAATTTGTTAACAACGAGTTGTAATGACTCCAACCTAAGTGTATTTAATCTTCCGACTTCAACTGTAGATATGTATAGGGGTAAGGTGACAAGGCATCAGGATATATGATAGACAGAGTAGCAGCAGCGTAAATTATGATTGTATGTGAGTGTGTGTGTGTGCGTGTGTGTAGAGTCAGTATAAATGTCTGTGTGTGTTATGTGTGTGAGCAAATTAAGTGTGTATGTGTGTGTGTGTGTGTGTTGGAGTGTCAGTGTGTAGAGTCCTGTGAGAGTACATCGAGACAGTGCAAGAATACAAATAAAATTGTGTCAAGTCAGATAGTCCGTATAGCCTTTTTTCTAGCTATTTAGCACTCATGGATTGGGGATAAAAGCTGTTCAGGAGTCTGTTGGTATTGGGAATAGTTGAGTATTGGGAAAGAAAAGACAGGAGGGAATTCAGAGTTAATTGTTATGCTCACCAGGGATATTGAAAGGGGGAAGCCTAGAGTCAGAGCTATGCTTGTGTTTCAAGAGGAAGTTATGGTAAGACCAGGGTCTGGCTGAGGGTTTTAAACTCTGCTTATAACCAAGGCCATTATTGGTTGTCAAACCCAAAAGTTCATTTAGGACCCTGAGAGGAGAAGACGGACTGTGACAGACAGACGGAGAGGTGAAAGAGAGGAGCCCCAGCTCGTAATGGGGTTAACCTCTGACCCCCAGCTGTGTCTTGACCCCCTCTAATGCAGCGTGACTGACAGCTCTGGATCAGCTCACATTCTTCACGTCTGTCGCTGTGGCAACGGGGGGATAAAATTCCACCATGAACGAATTAAATTCAATTAGATTTGTAAATGAAATAAATGTCTGAAAATCCATCAAACAAATATAACACAGCAACTACAATCCTCAGACTTCATTATCCTTGGTGTCTTCAGCACCAGTCATTAACTTTGAGTGTCCATTCCCGTCATAATCCTGTAGAAGGTAAGTGGTGTAAGTGGTGTAAAGACTGCATGCTGGCTCTGCTCTGTAGGATGGCAGAGTAGTGCTCCCTACAAGTCCTCTGATCTAGGACCATATATTACTATATACCGGTATTGATGAAAGGACCGGGTTTTTACTTTACCTTCGCATACCGGTATTTGATTGTTTGGTTTTTGTTTATGTGATACAAAAAAACACTATTTGAGTCTTCTCTCTCTGCTCTCTCTCCTTGCTGCTTTCCAAACAGACGTAGCCCCGCCCCCTGTCACTCAAGGAGTTGTTGTTCGACCACAAGACACTTGCGCTCAGTTTGCATGGTGATGCAACAATGTTGACGACAAGGATGCTGTTTCCGTTGTGCTTCTTAATAAAACATTTCAAGCGCTATTCGTTTGTTTCTTACATTTGCAAACAGCTATTTTATCTTTTCTTAGCAAGTTGTGGCTAAATCGTGTTTGCCGCTAAAGCTAATCGCTAGCTTGCGTTAGCCGCTAACACTAATCACTAGTTAGCTGGCTAGCTAGCTAGCTAATAAACATAAATCAAAAATATATATAAATTTTTTAAATAGTATTTCACCTTTATTTAACCAGGTAGGCTAGTTGAGAACAAGTTCTCATTTACAACTGCGACCTGGCCAAGATAAAGCATAGCAGTGTGAACAGACAACAACAGAGTTACACAACAAGTCAATAACAGTAGAAAAAAGAAAAAAAAGAGTCTATTTACATTGTGTGCAAAAGGCATGAGGAGGTAGGCGAATAATTACAATTTAGCAGATTAACACTGGAGTGATAAATGATCATGTGCAGGTAGAGATACTGGTGTGCAAAAGAGCAGAAAAGTAAATAAATAAAAACAGTATGGGGATGAGGTAGGTAAATTGGGTGGGCTATTTACCGATGGACTATGTACAGCTGCAGCGATCGGTTAGCTGCTCAGATAGCAGATGTTTAAAGTTGGTGAGGGAGATAAAAGTCTCCAACTTCAGCGATTTTTGCAATTCGTTCCAGTCACAGGCAGCAGAGAACTGGAAGGAAAGGCGGCCAAATGAGGTGTTGGCTTTAGGGATGATCAGTGCGATACACCTGCTGGAGCGCGTGCTACGGGTGGGTGGGTGTTGCCATCGTGACCAGTGAACTGAGATAAGGCGGAGCTTTACCTAGCATGGACTTGTAGATGACCTGGAGCCAGTGGGTCTGGCGACGAATATGTAGTGAGGGCCAGCCGACTAGAGCATACAGGTCGCAGTGGTGGGTGGTATAAGGTGCTTTAGTAACAAAACGGATGACACTGTGATAAACTGCATCCAGTTTGCTGAGTAGAGTAGAGTATAGTATTACTCCTCCCTGGCAGTAGAGTATTACTCCTCCCTGGCATCTTAATTGGTTGTCATGTCAAACAACAGTGTATTCAAAGTGCTCACTATTTTTTATATTCTAATTATAGAATTAGAATGATTATTCTATTTCCATGATTCCAACAGTTCACCTAAGTGTTTTGATCTAATCACAATTGCAACATTTGGTTAAAATCAGGCCTAGATTTTTTGCGCATATTGTGCAGCCCTACGTGGCAGTGTGGAAACGATCTCAAATGAGTGCAGGATATTCAGAAATTGGAAATGTAGAAAACAGTTTGGGTTTGAAGTTGAATTGAACAGTATAA
Organism: Oncorhynchus kisutch; assembly: GCF_002021735.2. Lineage (NCBI taxonomy): Eukaryota > Metazoa > Chordata > Actinopteri > Salmoniformes > Salmonidae > Oncorhynchus > Oncorhynchus kisutch. The sequence goes on from NC_034196.2 coordinate 11,821,546, forward strand.
AACCATTTGAATGAAGACCCATTAAAATAACTTAGAATGTATGTGTTGCCACTGTTGAGTCACACACCACTCATAAAGCACATTAACAACTCTTATTATTCAAAACATTAAATACTGTCAGAAAACTTGAAAAATACTGTGATATGACATTTTGGCCATATCGCCCAGCCCTACTCTGATCATCCAATCCCATCCCGGCATTCCCCTAATGGAGCACATGGAAGGCTTCAAAAGGAGACTAATTGTTGTCTGTTTGTTTGTTAATGTGCTCCTTGTTCGGTGGTGCTGCAAACAGATGTGCCTGATGAGCTTAGTGGAGAGCTGGAGAGAGATGGAGTCAGAGAGGAAGGAGGGATGAGAGGAAGGAGGGATGAGAGAGGAGGGATGAGCAGTACAATCAGACGTGTAATTATCACTACTGGAGTCGAACTGCCTGAACTGAGAAAGAAAAACAAAGTTGTGTGCTGATGATGCACGTTGAGTGAGCACAGTGCCTTTCCTTCGTCAAAAGCGGGCTGGATGCTTTTGGAGAATACTATAAGCAGGCCATTCATAATGCATACCAGACTCACTTCACCAGAGAAAACATTTGGAAAATGGAGGATGTGTGCATGGATGAATCACAGGAAATATTATAGAGCACCTGGTCTGCACTTTGGTCTACAACCCTTAGCAACTAGATAGAAAATGTAGAATAGAGACGTGTATCGAAGTGAGCAAGAGGAGGGTCAACAGGGGTTGATTGGAGGTAAAGTCTTCCTGCATGCTTCATTAGTTGACCCCTGTCTGTCTGATGTAGCCTCAGGGGTTTCAATGGGGTCATGACCTTTTAGCTAGCTGTAAAATGTTTTATGTCCTCAGAGGTTGGTGGACACCTGGTGGCCTTCTGTATGGGCTGATATTGGGTGAACATAGATGGAGGTCATCTGTACATCTGGTTCAGTTTAATATCAAAAGGCCTCAATGTTGATTCAGGTCACGACACTTTGGTTTATCTCCTCCTTCAATCTCAAGAAAACAAAACAAGAGGCGTGGCCACTAAGAGGTGGATGAATCACCCCTGATTCTAGTCTGCTTGTTAAAGAGAACTTTAAGTCGCTTTACTTCAGCAAAGACAACAACAGCTGTGATTTTGTGTTTTCTTCTCTTCTTTAAAAAAAAGTGTGTGTGTGTGTGTATGTATGTATATATATATATATATATATATATATATATATATATATATATATATATATATATATGTATACACGACTATGAATAAGTGCATGTACCCTCTTCACAAAAAGCAATTTGTCAAGTTTGGGCCACTTTGTCACAACAGATTGCAGTGGCACTCGGGCTGTGCTTTTGGAAGTGACTGGAGGACTCCACTCTCTTTCCAGCAGAAAGTCATCACATCAGGAGCTCTCTGTGGCTAAGGGGTATGTGGAGCCTTAATGGCCCCTGGCAAGGACTGCACTATGCTGGGTGGCAGCAGGGCCCTGAGGTGATGTAGCTACGCTAGCAACGCCACAAATGCACATTGCCTGGCAGCCACAACACACATGGAAATGTACAGGAACAGAAATGTACGGTACATGGTTCAGAAATATACGTCATAAATAGAAGCTGAATGGAGCTGTTTAATACTGAATGCATATTCTGTAACGTATAACCACTGGCTTTCTTGATCAATTCCACTGATGGCAGAGTGGAATGGGTTTCAATGGGTTAGGTTATGGATTTATATGGCTTGTGTCTTGAGAGGGAGTCTCCTTCGCCTTTGTCTTCTTCCTCTACTTTCCCCATCACACTTTCCATCCATCTACACCTCTCTCTCTCCCTCCTCTCTCTAGCCCCCCTCCCCTCTCTCTCCCCCCGCTCTCTCTCCCTCCTCTCTCTAGCCCCCCTCCCCTCTCTCCCCCCTCTCTCTCTTCCCCCTCTCTCTCTCCCTCCTCTCTCTAGCCCCCCTCCTCTCTCTCTCCCCCCTCTCTCTTCCTCCTCTCTCTAGCCCCCCCCCTCTCTCTCCCCCCTCTCTCTCTTCCCCCTCTCTCCTCTCTCTAGCCCCCCTCCCCTCTCTCTCCCCCCTCTCTCTCTCCCCCCTCTCTCTCTCCCTCCTCTCTCTCCCCCCTCTCTCTCCCCCCTCTCTCTCTCCCCCCCTCTCTCTCTCCCTCCCCTCTCTCTCCCTCCTCTCTCTCTCCCTCCTCTCTCTAGCCCCCCTCTCTCTCTCTCTCCTCTCTCTCTCTCCCTCCTCTCTCTCTCCCTCCCTCCTCTCTCTAGCCCCCCTCCCCTCTCTCTGTTGTAATGTGAAAGCGTTGCCCATGGGAGACGAGGAGGCAGTTAGGGTATAGTGCCCTTAAGCGCTGCAGCCCCTCTCACCCTCCCCTGATTACAGCCACCCCCGCCCCCCCCCCCCCACCCCCCAGCAGAACCCCACAGCCCAGCCCAAATCTCCAGCGAACCGTCTGCAGCCAAATTGCATTTTTACGGCGTGACACTCCAGAGCTCCAAGCGGCTCACACGTTCATCGCCATCACGCTCTGAAAAAGGAATGGGTCTAATGTGTGTGGGGCGTTCATGTGGGGTGGTTGCATGGATGTGGATGGCTCTTATATAAGGGGGTTGCCTATATGTGTGTGTGCTCCCATGAGTATGTGGGTATGGGAATGGGTGTTTCTCCAGTGTGTATATCATACTGTACAAAGTCTATGCAGCCTCAGTCCCCTCCTCCTCCTATGTGAGAGAATAAGGCGTTAGTGGTGGTTGGGAGGGCGGGGAGCCACTCATCCCTGTGTGTAGGAGATAATGACAGCAGAGAGAGGGTAATGTACAGTAATATAAACACTCATGGCTCCTGGGGGAACGGATGATATGAAGACAGTGTGAAACTCTCCTGTTATATTGCCTTTTATTACGATGCTGCTGTTGACACGTGGCACGGCACATATTGAATCAAGAATATTACATGTATTAAAAACACATTAGTAAAATACAGCCGTAAAATAGAATACCACCGCTGTGTGGTGGGGTTTACATTGAGGCAGAGTATTGCCTGTATAGGTTAGAATGGGAATGGAACACAGTGTTACCTTGTAGTTTCAACATGGTGTGAATGATTTCCTTATGAGGGGGTAATATGACAGTAGGCAGTGTCATTTCATCAGTGTCATTTCATCAGTGTCATTCCTCCACTATTGTTACTAATCTGAATCCACTGTCGGCCATGTTTCCCCCCTCAGGAGCCATTTTTTAAACACACTAGTTTTAAAGTGCTGCAGTTAAATGGAAATAGGCTGTTAGGTTGTGGTGGTGCAGGTTGAATGGTTGGCAAGCCACTGGACATAAATCTTGTCCCCGGGGCTCCCAATATTCTCTCTGCTCCGATAAGAGCTGAAAAGTTATGATAATGTTTAGTGTAGTCAGGAGTGGTGGACCCCGCCTCAGCAGACACACCATTAATCACAGCTGTCTGGCCCAGGGAGGGCTGGAGAAAGGAGGGGAGAGAGGGATGTTGGGGAGAAGACAGTCTGGTGAGGACGTGGGGGTTGATGGTGCTGGCTGAAACCACCAGCCTGTGAAGAAGTCTCTCTCTCTCTCTGTGTTTCTCTTCCTTTTTCTCTCTCCCTTTCTCTTTCTCGCTCTCTCTCTTTCTCCTCCTATCTCTTGTCATATTGTCGTTGTTCTCGCCCCCTCTCTCTTGCCCCAGTGTTTACCCCCCTGTCATGCACACAGTGCATTTCCCTGCCCCTGTCTGTCACTCATATAAGACATCAGGGCACGCATTTCATAGAGGGAGGGGGGATGTATAACATTTTGAAGCGTGTGTGTGTATTCGTACATGTGTGTGGAGTGTAATGGGTGAGTTGGAGTTGATGGTGCTGTGACGTAGTCTCCATCATTGGTTGGTGTAATAATCATTGGTTGAGGAGAGGGGGCTCATCTGGTGACCAGCACCCCTCTCTGGTACATGCATCAATCCCACAATACTGACAAAGACTGAATAAGACTGAAACCATTTGTATGCATTCATTTTGGGGTTTTAGGAGGATACACTTCTCCGGGTTCTACAACTGTTTTTAAAGGTTATTTGTATCTTCACACTTGTCAATTGTCAAAATTACTTCTCTATGAGTGTGTGTGTGTGTGTGTGTGTGTGTGTGTGTGTGTGTGTGTGTGTGTGTGTGTAGGAGTGTTCAAAGGGACATTAAAGGCGTCAGCATGCTTCAGTTTGGCTGGCCGCATACTTCCTTAAAAGACCTTTGCTTGAAATACGAGAAGAGAAAAAAGCGGCAATAGTACTGTTTGTCCATTTTGAGTTGCCATAGCCAGCACTTCCTCAAAATAGTACTGTTTGTCCATTTTGAGTCGCCATACCCAGTACTACCTCAAAATAGTACTGTTTGTCCATTTTGAGTTGCCATACCCAGTACTTCCTCAAAATAGTACTGTTTGTCCATTTTGAGTCGCCATAGCCAGCACTTCCTCAAAATAGTACTGTTTGTCCATATTGAGTTGCCATACCCAGTACTTCCTCAAAATAGTACTGTTTGTCCATTTTGAGTTGCCATACCCAGTACTTCCTCAAAATAGTACTGTTTGTCCATTTTGAGTCGCCATAGCCAGCACTTCCTCAAAATAGTCAGAATCAATTTAAGATAATTCAAGAAATATGTCATTAATTGCTGAGATACATTTTACATCCAACTAAGATGTTTGGTGCAGTATTTCTCTGTGATAAAATGGTCATGAAAACGAGTTGTCTCTCGTTGAATGACAACAAAGACTTGATTGAAGAATCCCTACTGTTGGCCAATCACCGATGAAGGGGCGTAGACTTCGGCTCTGAACTTCGGCTTGTGTCCAAAAACAAACTACGTGTTCCTGAACAGCCCAAAAAGAACTAACCGAAGTCCAAAACGAACAAAACCTAATATATGGATTTTGGAACTATTTTGGCTGGTAAATGTGGACGCATTTACATCAGACACCAAGGTATCTGATGTCATTGTCATATCTGATGCCTTTTCACCTCTGAACGTCTGTTTTATCTATAATGTTGTAAAAACATCTGAAGACAACAATGAGATGACATTAGAACCTACAGTACCATGTCAAATCATTTCCCAAGCAGACAAACAATAATTCTGTTTTTGATGATATGAAAGATAACGTCAATGCCTCTTATCTTAACTCGTCTCTCTCTCTCTCTCTCTCTCTCTCTCTCTCTCTCTACAATATATCTCTTTAGTCTCTCTCTCTCTCTCTGTCTACCTACAGTGTATCTCTATAGTCTTTCTCTCTTTCTCTCTCTTTTTCTCTCTTTTTCTCTCTCTCTCTCTCTGTCTCTGTCTACCTACAGTGTATCTCTATAGTCTTTCTCTCTCACTTTTTCTCTTTTTCTCTCTCGCTTTCTCTCTCTCTCTCTTGTGCTCCCTCATTCCTTTCATCTCTCCCTCTTTCCCTCCCAAGTTTACTAGGGATGCTGCTTGCTCTGTCAGACGTGTTTTAAACACCCACTTTGAAAGCAGAGATCAGTGGGCTAGAAGCCTTAAAGGCCTCTGGATCACAGGCAAAGTCAAATATTTGGGTATGGAGCACTGTGGAACGCTGTGCTGCTGTGATGGAGGGAGCAGGGAGGAGAGGGGAGAAGTCTTTTCATCCTGCACAGATCTCTCTCTGCAGCTGTCAGGACGCATCACAGGAGGCTTCTGGGAAATCTGTCCCGGCAGGTGACAGGGAGAGACACTCACTCCAAAGAGATACATTATTACAATTCCGGTTTTATTCCAAGGAAAACCAAAGTATTTTTTATCCCAGTAAGGCTCAAAAGATGTGGAGACATTTTAGACACAAAACCAAACAAAATACTTAAAACAACAAAGGCAATATATTTGGTTTGTTAGGAATTCTAGTTTTCTGAACTCACGGTATGAAAGGAATAACATCCCCACTTGATGTATTAAGCCTCTGTAAAAGAGCCAGTGACTGGTAGTAACTGTTGACTATATTACAGTCTCTGTATGAAATGCTTATACCTCATATTAGTTGAAGTACTATCGAATTTCCCAGGTAATTGGAGGTAATACTGTACTGTTTATCTTAGCTCTGTTCATCTAACAAAGTCTCTGCATTCCTTTCCTCCTCTCTCTCATTCTTTATTCTCTCTCTACACCGTCTGATAAGACTAGGCCTTTGCTTCAGCTCAGAACAAGAGAGCGCGAGGGACTGAAGAAGAGCGAATATCCCACTGGAGACAATACTGCTACCTGATTTTCTTTCATCCTCAATATTGAAACTAGAAATGCTCCAATCTCCAGTGTGATTGTGAGAGGACACCGTGGAGGCAACCATGTCTGTATTGTAGGGGGAACTAAACTGCATGGCCTGATGGACAATTTGTGAGGAAGAGGAGAAATCAGGGAATTGGATGAGGTTGGAGTTTGGGCCAATCCTGCAGTTCAAAACCAGCATTACCTCAACTAGAGGAAACTGCCACAGAACTAGTCTCCTGCTGCATCCCTCTCTCTCTCTCACTCTCTCTCTCTCATCTTATTCTCGCTCTCTTTCTCGCTCTTCTCTCCTTCTCTCTCTCTTTCTCTCTCCCTCCCTCTTTCTTCTATCTTTCTCTCTCTCTCTAGCTCTCTTTGCTTCTCTCTCTTCATCTCTCTCCTCTCTTTCTCTATCTCTCTTTCTCTCTCTCCCTCTTTCTTCTCTCTTTCTCTGTTTTGCTCTCGCTCTCTCTCTTTCTCTCTTTCTCTCGCGCTCTCTCTCTTTATCTCTTTCTCTGTTGGGAAATGTACTCTAACTCGATAGACATATCAGCATGGGGACTTCCTGATTGACTATGTACAGAGCCTTTGAAGGGAGTTGAGTGTTATAGCTATCGAGTGTACAGCAGCTTATGGAATAAGAGACTCTGGGTGTGTTTGTGACTGTCTGGTGTCTGTCTCCTCCGCAGTGGGCTCATTTCTGCCCCCATCGGTATCTGCCAGGTCATGGTTAGAGGGTATGGAAGATGAGAAGGGTTAGCCTGCAGACTGGAGCTCTCCATGTCTATCTGTGGCCTGTTTAGCCTGTCTGTATGGCCTGTGGTGCTCTGTCCTTGGGAGAGGTCAGATGACTGGGAGGCAGACAGGCCTGACAAGATGCCCTCTCCACTACTCTCATCACCACAGATCATTAATGCATGAGGGAGAGGGAAAGAGCGGGAGCGGCCAGGATCCTCTTCCACTGGAGAAAGGTCGAACTGAGAGGAGTGTGAGGGAAAGGGAGAAAGAGAGATAGAAGAAAGAGAGAGTAGGTGAGAGGAGGTTGGGGGGGAACAATGTAGTGGAGAGGTTTAAAGGAGTGTATTTATTCAGGGCTGATTTTCTAGTGTGTGTGTGTGTTTTGGTGCACTTTGTTTTTTAAGAGATGCACTTGCTCTCTCTTACTCCTATGCTCACTCAGATATAGTCTGCCCCCCCCCCTCTCTATCTCGCTCTGTGGTGACAGTGGCATCTCTGCAGCAGCAGCATTTAACCCTCCTCCTCATCTGTTTACTCTGAGCCGCCTCCTCCAACCTCTAGTCTCCCTCTCCCTCTCTCTCTCTCTCTCTCTCTCTCTCTCTCTCTCTCTCTCTCTCTCTCTCTCTGTCTCCCTTCTCTCTTTTCCTCCTACTCCCAGACCTTTAGGCTCTCTCAGCAGGCTTTGTTCTCCTCTTCCTCCTCCTTCCTCCCTCTCTGCTCAGGGCATTCACAAACCATTTGTTCCCATCAGCCAGGTACAACAGATCCACAACACACTGAACGAGAACACCCACTTACACGAATCCCACAGAGCATGCATCCCATCTCCAGTATTTAAATGTCTTTAAATTTAAATTTTCCCATTTGGGCTTTTGCAGAGATACAGTGGGTGTGTGGGTGAATTAGCATATGTTTCTACGTACGTACAGGTTTCTATGCAATCCTATCTGTGTTTTCTATTTGTGTGCCGATTAATAATGAGACTACTGTTGTGGCTGGCTGTGTGTGAGTGTTGTGGCTGGCTGTGTGCGAGTGTTGTGGCTGGCTCTGTCTTGGTTTGCTCTCTGAGGTCTGTGTGTCTGCAGGGGGCCGTCACTCCCTCTCCTCTGAATGGGGAGATGGGCGAGGGGGGGGGGGGGGGACACTTGCTCCTCATTGCCCTTCCATTATAACTGGTTGACCTATTTCACCACGGAGAGAGGTGGTAGGGAGGGTGGAGGCTGGGGGGTACAGTGCAAAATCACAGGCTGTGGCAGGTCCCCTGGTGACAATAGCTAGTGTATAGTGTGACTCTAATGTATCTCTCTCTCTCTCTCACACACACCTATTCCTGCTCTCCATCCCTCCATCTCTCCTTCCCACAACAATAGCACCAGGAGTAATTTCCAGTTAACACGTACATTAATGCTTGAGCCGGAAGCACGTAAACACACTTGTGCGCGTGTGTGTGTCAACCAGCAGATATATCTTCCTTCAGCATGTCTAACTCCACTGCCTCTGTCTTTAAGTACGGCATTGAAATGTCGTAACAGCGTCAGGCTTGTGAAACAGCATTGCATTACGGTAATATTAAATACATGAGCCGTTTTGGCACAGTAGAGTAAATGGGATTCAGCACGTACGCCCGTGTGCCTGACCCTATAACCCTGAGGGCGCGGTAGAGGAGCGATGCGTATTAGCTGACTGGAGCAGCTTTAACGCTGTGGTTATTATCAGCATCATAAAGCTTGTAGCTTGGTTCCTGTATGTGTGTGTGTGTGTGTTCCCTTTAACGGGTTACCCCTTGTCCCCTCCCTCATGATCCTGAGGCAAAGATAAGATTTATGACTCTACATTACATCTGCCTTGTCACATTAATTCTGCCATCACACTCCCCATTCCTCTTCACACGCCCGCTCACGCACGCACACACGCGCGCGCACACACAGACACACCCCTAAGCCTGCATTAGCCCACAACCATGTGTGATGAGGGGTGTTATGCTGTCACTGGCATGGTGTGACATGGTACAGGAAAACCTGATCCTCGCTTTTCCCATCACATCTCATCTGGGTGCTTTAATAGATGGCTGCAGGTATTCGTCTCAGCTGAAAGAGATGGGACAGAGGGCTGAGTGGAGAGGGTAACAGCTTTTCAGGCCAGCAGCCATCCTGCTTTTATGAGAGAGAGAGAGAGAGACCCTTTGTACCTCAACTACAAACCTGCCAGGCGCGTGTGTGTGTGTGACCCTGATTATGTGTGTCTGTCTATCAGTCTTCATGCAGGGGTCTGTTTTATGTGTACACTCAGTAAGTAGCTCTCTCCTGTAGCTCCCCTGTCTGTCTGTCTGTTTGTCTGTTTGTCTGTTTGTCTGTCTGTCTGTCTGTCTGCCTGTACTGAGTGAATTACACATTGAACATGGCGGGTTGACAGGGTAATTGTCCTGTCTAACTGTTGTTTGCCTTGATAATTATCATCATCACCATCCATTCCACTCAGATTGCCACCGTGTGTAATAGCTGGACAATATGCCCTTTCCCGCTTCGTC
>NC_034196.2:11833558-11846058 GCF_002021735.2 Oncorhynchus kisutch
TACTCCTGTCTATGTGTGTAGTGTAGCCTACTCCTGTCTATGTGTAGTGTAGTCTACTCCTGTCTATGTGTAGTGTAGTCTACTCCTGTCTACTGTGTGTAGTGTAGTCTACTCCTGTCTATGTGTGTAGTGTAGTCTACTCCTGTCTATGTGTAGTGTAGTCTACTCCTGTCTATGTGTGTAGTGTAGTCTACTCCTGTCTATGTGTGTAGTGTAGTCTACTCCTGTCTATGTGTGTAGCGTAGTCTACTCCTGTCTATGTGTGTAGTGTAGTCTACTCCTGTCTATGTGTGTAGTGTAGTCTACTCCTGTCTATGTGTGTAGTGTAGTCTACTCCTGTCTGTGTGTAGTGTAGTCTACTCCTGTCTATGTGTAGTGTAGTCTACTCCTGTCTGTGTGTAGTGTAGTCTACTCCTGTCTATGTGTGTAGTGTAGTCTACTCCTGTCTGTGTGTAGTGTAGTCTACTCCTGTCTGTGTGTAGTGTAGTCTACTCCTGTCTATGTGTGTAGTGTAGCCTACCTCCTGTCTATGTGTAGTGTAGCTACTCCTGTCTATGTGTAGTGTAGTCTACTCCTGTTCTATGTGTGTAGTGTAGTCTACTCCTGTCTATGGTGTAGTGGTAGTCTACTCCTGTCTATGTGTAGTGTAGTCTACTCCTGTCTATGTGTGTAGGTGAGTCTACTCCTTCTATTGTGTGTAGTGTAAGTCTACTCCCTGTCTATGTGTGTAGCGATAGTCTACCTCCTGTCTATTGTGTGTAGTGTAGTCTACTCCTGGTCTATGGGTGTAGTGTAGGTCTACTCGGTCTTAATGTGTGTAGTGTAGTCCTACTCATGTCTGTGTGATAAGTGTAGTCTACTCCTGTCATAATGTGTGTGTAGTCTATCTCCTGTCTGTGTGTAGTGTAGTCTACTCCTGTTCTATGTGTGTAGTGTAGTCTACTCCTGTCTGTGTGTACGTGTAAGTCTACTCCTGTGCTGTGTTGTAGTGTAGTCTACTCCTGTCTGTGTGTGTATGTATTTACCGTTGTGAGTAGTCTACTCCTGTCTTATGTGTGTAGTGTAGTCTACTCCTGTCTATGTGTAGTGTAGTCTACTCCTGTCTATGTGTAGTGTAGTCTACTCCTGTCTGTGCGTAGTGTAGTCTACTCCTGTCTGTGTGTAGTGTAGTCTACTCCTGTCTGTGTGTAGTGTAGTCTACTCCTGTCTGTGTGTAGTGTAGTCTACTCCTGTCTGTGTGTAGTGTAGTCTACTCCTGTCTATGTGTGTAGTGTAGTCTACTCCTGTCTGTGTGTAGTGTAGTCTACCCTGTCTATGTGTAGTGTAGTCTACTCCTGTCTATGTGTAGTGTAGTCTACTCCTGTCTATGTGTGTAGTGTAGTCTACTCCTGTCTATGTGTGTAGTGTAGTCTACTCCTGTCTATGTGTGTAGTGTAGTCTACTCCTGTCTATGTGTGTAGTGTAGTCTACTCCTGTCTGTGTGTAGTGTAGTCTGCTCCTGTCTATGTGTAGTGTAGTCTACTCCTGTCTGTGTGTAGTGTAGTCTACTCCTGTCTATGTGTAGTGTAGTCTACTCCTGTCTATGTGTAGTGTAGTCTACGCCTGTCTTGTGTAGTGTAGTCTACTCTGTCTATGTGTAGTGTAGTCTACTCCTGTCTGTGTGTAGTGTAGTCTACTCCTGTCTATGTGTAGTGTAGTCTACTCCTGTCTATGTGTGTAGTGTAGTCTACTCCTGTCTATGTGTAGTGTAGTCTACTCCTGTTATGTGTGTAGTGTAGTCTACTCCTGTCTATGTGTGTAGCGTAGTCTACTCCTGTCTATGTGTGTAGTGTAGTCTACTCCTGTCTATGTGTGTAGTGTAGTTACTCCTGTCTATGTGTGTAGTGTAGTCTACTCCTGTCTATGTGTGTAGTGTAGTCTACTCCTGTCTATGTGTAGTGTAGTCTACTCCTGTCTGTGTGTAGTGTAGTCTACTCCTGTCTATGTGTGTAGTGTAGTCTACTCCTGTCTGTGTGTAGTGTAGTCTACTCCTGTCTGTGTGTAGTGTAGTCTACTCCTCTGTGTGTGTAGTGTAGTCTACTCCTGTCTATGTGTGTAGTGTAGTCTACTCCTGTCTGTGTGTAGTGTAGTCTACTCCTGTCTATGTGTAGTGTAGTCTACTCCTGTCTGTGTGTAGTGTAGTCTACTCCTGTCTATGTGTGTAGTGTAGTCTACTCCTGTCTATGTGTGTAGTGTAACCTACTCCTGTCTATGTGTAGTGTAGCCTACTCCTGTCTATGTGTAGTGTAGTCTACTCCTGTCTATGTGTAGTGTAGTCTACTCCTGTCTATGTGTGTAGTGTAGTCTACTCCTGTCTATGTGTGGTAGTGTAGTCTACTCCTGTCTATGTGTAGTGTAGTCCTACTCCTGTCTGTGTGTAGTGTAGTCTACTCCTGTCTATGTGTGTAGTGTAGTCTACTCCTGTCTGTGTGTAGTGTAGTCTACTCCTGTCTGTGTGTAGTGTAGTCTACTCCTCTGTGTGTGTAGTGTAGTCTACTCCTGTCTATGTGTGTAGTGTAGTCTACTCCTGTCTGTGTGTAGTGTAGTCTACTCCTGTCTATGTGTAGTGTAGTCTACTCCTGTCTGTGTGTAGTGTAGTCTACTCCTGTCTATGTGTGTAGTGTAGTCTACTCCTGTCTATGTGGTGTAGTGTAACCTACTCCTGTCTATGTGTAGTGTAGCCTACTCCTGTCTATGTGTAGTGTAGTCTACTCCTGTCTATGTGTAGTGTAGTCTACTCCTGTCTATGTGTGTAGTGTAGTCTACTCCTGTCTATGTGTGTAGTGTAGCCTACTCCTGTCTATGTGTAGTGTAGTCTACTCCTGTCTGTGTGTAGTGTAGTCTACTCCTGTCTATGTGTAGTGTAGTCTACTCCTGTCTATGTGTAGTGTAGTCTACTCCTGTCTATGTGTGTAGTGTAGTCTACTCCTGTCTATGTGTAGTGTAGTCTACTCCTGTCTATGTGTAGTGTAGTCTACTCCTGTCTATGTGTGTAGTGTAGTCTACTCCTGTCTATGTGTAGTGTAGTCTACTCCTGTCTATGTGTGTAGTGTAGTCTACTCCTGTCTGTGTAGTGTAGTCTACTCCGGTCTATGTGTGTAGTGTAGTCTATTCCTGTCTATGTGTGTAGTGTAGTCTACTCCTGTCTATGTGTAGTGTCGTCTACTCCTGTCTATGTGTGTAGTGTAGTCTACTCCTGTCTATGTGTGTAGTGTAGTCTACTCCTGTCTGTGTGTAGTGTAGTCTACTCCTGTCTATGTGTGTAGTGTAGTCTACTCCTGTCTATGTGTAGTGTAGTCTACTCCTGTCTATGTGTGTAGTGTAGTCTACTCCTGTCTATGTGTAGTGTAGTCTACTCCTGTCTATGTGTGTAGTGTAGTCTACTCCTGTCTATGTGTAGTGTAGTCTACTCCTGTCTGTGTGTAGTGTAGTCTACTCCTGTCTATGTGTGTAGTGTAGTCTACTCCTGTCTGTGTGTAGTGTAGTCTACTCCTGTCTGTGTGTAGTGTAGTCTACTTCCTGTCCTGTGTGTAGTGTAGTCTACTCCTGTCTATGTGTGTAGCGTAGTCTACTCCTGTCTATGTGTGTAGCGTAGTCTACTCCTGTCTATGTGTGTAGCGTAGTCTACTCCTGTCTATGTGTGTAGCGTATTCTACTCCTGTCTATGTGTGTAGCGTAGTCTACTCCTGTCTATGTGTGTAGCGTAGTCTACTCCTGTCTATGTGTGTAGCGTATTCTACTCCTGTCTATGTGTGTAGCGTAGCCTACTCCTGTCTATGTGTGTAGCGTAGCCTACTCCTGTCTATGTGTGTAGCGTAGCCTACTCCTGTCTATGTGTGTAGCGTAGCCTACTCCTGTCTATGTGTGTAGCGTAGCCTACTCCTGTCTATGTGTGTAGCGTAGCCTACTCCTGTCTATGTGTAGTGTAGTCTACTCCTGTCTGTGTGTGTAGTGTAGTCTACTCCTGTCTATGTGTAGTGTAGTCTACTCCTGTCTGTGTGTAGTGTAGTCTACTCCTGTCTATGTGTGTAGTGTAGTCTACTCCTGTCTATGTGTGTAGTGTAGTCTACTCCTGTCTGTGTGTAGTGTAGTCTACTCCTGTCTATGTGTGTAGTGTAGTCTACTCCTGTCTATGTGTAGTGTAGTCTACTCCTGTCTGTGTGTAGTGTAGTCTACTCCTGTCTGTGTGTAGTGTAGTCTACTCCTGTCTGTGTGTAGTGTAGTCTACTCCTGTCTATGTGTAGTGTAGTCTACTCCTGTCTATGTGTAGTGTAGTCTACTCCTGTCTATGTGTGTAGTGTAGTCTACTCCTGTCTGTGTGTAGTGTAGTCTACTCCTGCCTATGTGTGTAGTGTAGCCTACTCCTGTCTATGTGTGTAGCGTAGCCTACTCCTGTCTATGTGTGTAGCGTAGCCTACTCCTTTCTATGTGTAGTGTAGTCTACTCCTGTCTGTGTGTGTAGTGTAGTCTACTCCTGTCTATGTGTAGTGTAGTCTACTCCTGTCTGTGTGTAGTGTAGTCTACTCCTGTCTATGTGTGTAGTGTAGTCTACTCCTGTCTATGTGTGTAGTGTAGTCTACTCCTGTCTGTGTGTAGTGTAGTCTACTCCTGTCTATGTGTGTAGTGTAGTCTACTCCTGTCTATGTGTAGTGTAGTCTACTCCTGTCTGTGTGTAGTGTAGTCTACTCCTGTCTGTGTGTAGTGTAGTCTACTCCTGTCTGTGTGTAGTGTAGTCTACTCCTGTCTATGTGTAGTGTAGTCTACTCCTGTCTATGTGTAGTGTAGTCTACTCCTGTCTATGTGTGTAGTGTAGTCTACTCCTGTCTGTGTGTAGTGTAGTCTACTCCTGTCTATGTGTGTAGTGTAGTCTACTCCTGTCTATGTGTAGTGTAGTCTACTCCTGTCTATGTGTGTAGTGTAGTCTACTCCTGTCTATGTGTAGTGTAGTCTACTCCTGTCTATGTGTGTAGTGTAGTCTACTCCTGTCTATGTGTAGTGTAGTCTACTCCTGTCTGTGTGTAGTGTAGTCTACTCCTGTCTATGTGTGTAGTGTAGTCTACTCCTGTCTATGTGTGTAGCGTAGCCTACTCCTGTCTATGTGTGTAGCGTAGCCTACTCCTGTCTATGTGTGTAGCGTAGCCTACTCCTGTCTATGTGTGTAGCGTAGCCTACTCCTGTCTATGTGTGTAGTGTAGTCTACTCCTGTCTATGTGTGTAGCGTAGTCTACTCCTGTCTATGTGTGTAGCGTAGTCTACTCCTGTCTATGTGTGTAGCGTAGTCTACTCCTGTCTATGTGTGTAGCGTAGTCTACTCCTGTCTATGTGTGTAGCGTAGTCTACTCCTGTCTATGTGTGTAGCGTAGTCTACTCCTGTCTATGTGTGTAGCGTAGTCTACTCTCCTGTCTATGTGTGTAGCGTAGCCTACTCCTGTCTATGTGTGTAGCGTAGCCTACTCCTGTCTATGTGTGTAGCGTAGCCTACTCCTGTCTATGTGTGTAGCGTAGCCTACTCCTGTCTATGTGTGTAGCGTAGCCTACTCCTGTCTATGTGTGTAGCGTAGCCTACTCCTGTCTATGTGTAGTGTAGTCTACTCCTGTCTGTGTGTGTAGTGTAGTCTACTCCTGTCTATGTGTAGTGTAGTCTACTCCTGTCTGTGTGTAGTGTAGTCTACCTCCTGTCTATGTGTGTAGTGTAGTCTACTCCTGTCTATGTGTGTAGTGTAGTCTACTCCTGTCTATGTGTAGTGTAGTCTACTCCTGTCTATGTGTGTAGCGTAGCCTACTCCTGTCTGTGTGTAGCGTAAGTCTACTCCTGTCTGTGTGTAGCGTAGTCTACTCCTGTCTATGTGTGTAGCGTAGTCTACTCCTGTCTATGTGTAGTGTAGTCTACTCCTGTCTATGTGTGTAGTGTAGTCTACTCCTGTCTATGTGTAGTGTAGTCTACTCCTGTCTATGTGTGTAGTGTAGTCTACTCCTGTCTATGTGTAGTGTAGTCTACTCCTGTCTGTGTGTAGTGTAGTCTACTCCTGTCTATGTGTGTAGTGTAGTCTACTCCTGTCTATGTGTAGTGTAGTCTACTCCTGTCTGTGTGTAGTGTAGTCTACTCCTGTCTGTGTGTAGTGTAGTCTACTCCTGTCTGTGTGTAGTGTAGTCTACTCCTGTCTATGTGTAGTGTAGTTCTACTCCTGTCTATGTGTAGTGTAGTCTACTCCTGTCTGTGTGTAGTGTAGTCTACTCCCTGTCTGTGTGTAGTGTAGTCTACTCCTGTCTATGTGTAGTGTAGTCTACTCCTGTCTGTGTGTAGTGTAGTCTACTCCTGTCTATGTGTGTAGTGTAGTCTACTCCTGTCTATGTGTAGTGTAGTCTACTCCTGTCTATGTGTGTAGTGTAGTCTACTCCTGTCTATGTGTAGTGTAGTCTACTCCTGTCTATGTGTAGTGTAGTCTACTTCCTGTCTAGTGTGTAGTGTAGTCTACTCCTGTCTATGTGTAGTGTAGTCTACTCTCCTGTCTATGTGTAGTGTAGTCTACTCCTGTCTATGTGTGTAGTGTAGTCTACTCCTGTCTATGTGTAGTGTAGTCTACTCCGTCTATGTGTGTAGGTGTAGTCTACTCCTGTCTAGGTGTGTTAGTGTAGTCTACTCCTGTCTGGTGTGTAGTGTAGTCTACTCCTGTCTGTGTGGTAGTGTAGGCTACTCCTGTCTGTGTGTAGTGTAGTCTACTCCTGTCTGTGTGTAGTGTAGTCTACTCCTGTCTATGTGTAGTGTATCTACTCCTGTCTATGTGTAGTGTAGTCTACTCCTGTCTATGTGTAGTGTAGTCTACTCCCTGTTCTATGTGTAGTCTACTCCTGTCTATGTGTAGGTATCTACTCCTGTCTTTGTAGTCTACTCCTGTCCCGGTGTGTATGTCAGTCTACTCCTGTCTATGTGTTAGTTGTAGTCTACTCCTGTCTATGTGTAGTGTAGTCTACTCCTGTCTATGTGTGTAGTGTAGTCTACTCCTGTCTATGTGTAGTGTAGTCGACTCCTGTCTATGTGTAGTGTAGTCTACTCCTGTCTATGTGTGTAGCGTAGTCTACTCCTGTCTATGTGTGTAGCGTAGTCTACTCCTGTCTATGTGTGTAGCGTAGTCTACTCCTGTCTATGTGTGTAGCGTAGTCTACTCCTGTCTATGTGTGTAGCGTAGTCTACTCCTGTCTATGTGTGTAGCGTAGTTTACTCCTGTCTATGTGTGTAGCGTAGCCTACTCCTGTCTATGTGTGTAGCGTAGCCTACTCTTGTCTATGTGTGTAGCGTAGCCTACTCCTGTCTATGTGTGTAGCGTAGCCTACTCCTGTCTATGTGTAGTGTAGTCTACTCCTATCTGTGTGTGTAGTGTAGTCTACTCCTGTCTATGTGTAGTGTAGTCTACTCCTGTCTGTGTGTAGTGTAGTCTACTCCTGTCTAT
The DNA here is from genome assembly GCF_002021735.2 of Oncorhynchus kisutch. Classification (NCBI taxonomy): domain Eukaryota; kingdom Metazoa; phylum Chordata; class Actinopteri; order Salmoniformes; family Salmonidae; genus Oncorhynchus; species Oncorhynchus kisutch. The sequence continues at coordinate 11,841,046 of NC_034196.2, forward strand.
GTGTGTAGTGTAGTCTACTCCTGTCTATGTGTGTAGTGTAGTCTACTCCTGTCTATGTGTGTATTGTAGTCCACTCCTGTCTATGTATGTAGCGTAGCCTACTCCTGTCTATGTGTGTAGTGTAGTCTACTCCTGGCTATGTGTGTAGTGTAGTCTACTCCTGTCTATGTGTAGTGTAGTCTACTCCTGTCTGTGTGTAGTGTAGTCTACTCCTGTCTATGTGTAGTGTAGTCTACTCCTGTCTATGTGTAGTGTAGTCTACTCCTGTCTATGTGTGTAGTGTAGTCTACTCCTGTCTGTGTGTAGTGTAGTCTACTCCTGTCTATGTGTGTAGTGTAGTCTACTCCTGTCTATGTGTAGTGTAGTCTACTCCTGTCTATGTGTGTAGTGTAGTCTACTCCTGTCTATGTGTAGTGTAGTCTACTCCTGTCTATGTGTGTAGTGTAGTCTACTCCTGTCTATGTGTAGTGTAGTCTACTCCTGTCTGTGTGTAGTGTAGTCTACTCCTGTCTATGTGTGTAGTGTAGTCTACTCCTGTCTATGTGTTAGTGTAGTCTACTCCTGTCTGTGTGTAGTGTAGTCTACTCCTGTCTGTGTGTAGTGTAGTCTACTCCTGTCTGTGTGTAGTGTAGTCTACTCCTGTCTGTGTGTAGTGTAGTCTACTCCTGTCTATGTGTGTAGTGTTGTCTACTCCTGTCTATGTGTGTAGTGTAGTCTACTCCTGTCTATGTGTAGTGTAGTCTACTCCTGTCTATGTGTGTAGCGTAGCTACTCCTGTCTGTGTGTAGCGTAGCCTACTCCTGTCTGTGTGTAGCGCAGCCTACTCCTGTCTATGTGTGTAGCGTAGCCTACTCCTGTCTATGTGTGTAGCGTAGCCTACTCCTGTCTATGTGTGTAGCGTAGCCTACTCCTGTCTATGTGTGTAGCGTAGCCTACTCCTGTCTATGTGTGTAGCGTAGTCTACTCCTGTCTATGTGTAGTGTAGTCTACTCCTGTCTGTGTGTAGTGTAGTCTACTCCTGTCTATGTGTGTAGTGTAGTCTACTCCTGTCAATGTGTGTAGTGTAGTCTACTCCTGTCTGTGTGTAGTGTAGTCTACTCCTGTCTATGTGTGTAGTGTAGTCTACTCCTGTCTATGTGTAGTGTAGTCTACTCCTGTCTGTGTGTAGTGTAGTCTACTCCTGTCTGTGTGTAGTGTAGTCTACTCCTGTCTGTGTGTAGTGTAGTCTACTCCTGTCTATGTGTAGTGTAGTCTACTCCTGTCTATGTGTAGTGTAGTCTACTCCTGTCTGTGTGTAGTGTAGTCTACTCCTGTCTGTGTGTAGTGTAGTCTACTCCTGTCTATGTGTGTAGTGTAGTCTACTCCTGTCTATGTGTAGTGTAGTCTACTCCTGTCTATGTGTGTAGTGTAGTCTACTCCTGTCTATGTGTAGTGTAGTCTACTCCTGTCTATGTGTGTAGTGTAGTCTACTCCTGTCTGTGTGTAGTGTAGTCTACTCCTGTCTATGTGTGTAGTGTAGTCTACTCCTGTCTATGTGTAGTGTAGTCTACTCCTGTCTGTGTGTAGTGTAGTCTACTCCTGTCTGTGTGTAGTGTAGTCTACTCCTGTCTGTGTGTAGTGTAGTCTACTCCTGTCTGTGTGTAGTGTAGTCTACTCCTGTCTATGTGTGTAGTGTTGTCTACTCCTGTCTATGTGTGTAGTGTAGTCTACTCCTGTCTATGTGTAGTGTAGTCTACTCCTGTCTATGTGTGTAGCGTAGCCTACTCCTGTCTGTGTGTAGCGTAGCCTACTCCTGTCTGTGTGTAGCGCAGCCTACTCCTGTCTATGTGTGTAGCGTAGCCTACTCCTGTCTATGTGTGTAGCGTAGCCTACTCTTGTCTATGTGTGTAGCGTAGCCTACTCCTGTCTATGTGTGTAGCGTAGCCTACTCCTGTCTATGTGTGTAGTGTAGTCTACTCCTGTCTATGTGTGTAGCGTAGTCTACTCCTGTCTATGTGTGTAGCGTAGTCTACTCCTGTCTATGTGTGTAGCGTAGTCTACACCTGTCTATGTGTGTAGCGTAGTCTACTCCTGTCTATGTGTGTAGCGTAGTCTACTCCTGTCTATGTGTGTAGCGTAGTCTACTCCTGTCTATGTGTGTAGCGTAGTCTACTCCTGTCTATGTGTGTAGCGTAGCCTACTCCTGTCTATGTGTGTAGCGTAGCCTACTCCTGTCTATGTGTGTAGCGTAGCCTACTCCTGTCTATGTGTGTAGCGTAGCCTACTCCTGTCTATGTGTGTAGCGTAGCCTACTCCTGTCTATGTGTGTAGCGTAGCCTACTCCTGTCTATGTGTAGTGTAGTCTACTCCTGTCTGTGTGTGTAGTGTAGTCTACTCCTGTCTATGTGTAGTGTAGTCTACTCCTGTCTGTGTGTAGTGTAGTCTACTCCTGTCTATGTGTGTAGTGTAGTCTACTCCTGTCTATGTGTGTAGTGTAGTCTACTCCTGTCTATGTGTAGTGTAGTCTACTCCTGTCTATGTGTGTAGCGTAGCCTACTCCTGTCTGTGTGTAGCGTATTCTACTCCTGTCTATGTGTGTAGCGTAGCCTACTCCTGTCTATGTGTGTAGCGTAGCCTACTCCTGTCTATGTGTGTAGCGTAGCCTACTCCTGTCTATGTGTGTAGCGTAGCCTACTCCTGTCTATGTGTGTAGCGTAGCCTACTCCTGTCTATGTGTGTAGCGTAGCCTACTCCTGTCTATGTGTGTAGCGTAGCCTACTCCTGTCTATGTGTGTAGCGTAACCTACTCCTGTCTATGTGTGTAGCGTAGTCTACTCCTGTCTATGTGTGTTGCGTAGCCTACTCCTGTCTATGTGTGTGTGCACTTGACAGCGTTCTGTGTGTCCTCTTTTCTCTCCTGCTTTGTCTGAATTCCTATTATCTGCTTTTGTTATCTCTTCACAGGGTCAAGATTGACCCGGGGACCGAATTGGTCATTGTTAGGTTTCTCCGATATTTAGCCCTCTGATTTGCTAATAGCGTGTAGTTTCCACTATGGCCCTGAATACTAAAAGAGACGGCTGCATGAGGACAGCGTGACGGCGCCTAGCAGACTGTTTGTATATCACAGGAGAATATAAATAGTTGATTTTGAACATTCCAAGACAGAGACTAATTCCTGGTAAAATATTACCGAGTCTTTTCGCAGATAAATGACTGACCATACTCTCAACAATATTAGAGAAATGGCATAGCTATTGTGGTGGGGGTATTAGAATTTCAGAGCAGTGTGTATTATGACCTGAACGTGTTTGTGAAACTGGATTATGCATGATAAAATATTTTGTCCTGAATACAGTATACATGGGCTCCCGAGTGGCGCAGTCTAAGGTGCTGCATCTCAGTGCTAGATGGTCACTGCAGACTGGTTCGATTCCAGGCTGTATCACAACCGGCCCGTGATTGGGGGAGTCCCCCATAGGGTGGGGCACAATTGGCCCAGCGTCATCCGGTTTAGGATTTGGCCATCATTGTAAAATAAGAATTTGTTCTTAATTGACTTGCCTATTAAAATAACGGTTAAATAAAAATAAAAATAAAATTGTGAATATAATATGAAATAGGCAGTGTTCAGGGTCTGTTTGTCCCTCTCTCCCTGTCTTTGTGTTCCTCAAGCTTTGTCAGTATTGCTCTTCTTGCTGCTCTGGGCCAATTAGAGCGCTGTGTGTTACACCTGCAGCCATTGGGCACAGCCAGGGGTTAGAGGGTGTGACTCGTCTCCTCTGACAGCTTCCGATTCGCTCGGCAGCCCACGCCAGGGTAGGGTTGTGCCCCCGTCTGCCCCTGGGCACCCAGGGATGTGACAAGAGGAGACCGGAGTAGCAGGGGCACCAGTGTTTTTGGAGGGTACCGTGGCTACAGCCATAATTAGGCCCGAGTAGCAGGCGAGCCTGGGACCAGATCTGTCCACAAGGGAGGGACACTTTAAAGCAGCAACACTGTGTAGACCTACTGGTTACTGTACGTGTGAGTGGGTGGTGTTCATTATTTGAGGATGTTACCGTGCTCAGACAGAGACCAGCTCTCGTCAGTGTGCTAGTCATTGGGGCAGTGACATGCATCAGAGAGGCTGGCTAGCTCTGTAATGAAGCACATTGAACAGAGAGCACCCTGACCTGCTGTTTGCTGTAGCCGGTGTACACGGCAGTAGACGCTGCGCTAAGGGTTGAGAAGGAGACCTGTAGAGCGAGAGGAGAGATGATTTGGCTACCATCCTGTAGAGTCTCTGTGAGGGGCGTCACATAACCTAGGGCTCTACACAGTACCTCCTAGTATTTATCCTCCTCCCAGTCTCTCTCTCTCTGAGAACGATGGCTGTGCCACACTGCACCGTAAATTAGTCCCGGGTGGCGAAACAGTGCTTGCTGGGTAATTTGGACAATGGGGCGTTTGACAGCTCACCCATCATGGCTACAGCGCCCCCAGGGAGCCACTACTCCTCCTGAGCTTTTTCTCTTCCCCCTCTCCTCTCCTCCCTCGTCACTGATGGAGGGACTCTGTAAGTAGCAGCATCATTCCCCAATCAAGCACCAAAATGGCTTTTTGTCCAGAGCAAGGGAAGGAGAGGAGAGAAGTCAGAAAGAGAGATGGGTAAGAAGGAGCTGCAGTGGAAAGGGGGAGAAAATAACAACGGGGAAATTGAAGAAAGCGGATGATGAGAAAAGAGCAGATAGGAGAAGAAAATGAGAGGAAAAGGCAAATATATGTTTCTATAAATGTATGAACAGCAGTATACAGTGCATTCAGAAAGTATTCAGACCCCTTCACTTTTTCCACATTTTGTTACGTTACAGCCTTATTCTAAAATTTATAAAATTGTTTTTTTCCCTTAATCAATCTACACACAATACCACATAATGACAAAGCAAAAACAGGCTTTTAAAATGTTTTGTAAATGTATATAAAAAGAACTGGAACATCACATTTACATAAGTATTCAGACCATTTACTAAGTACTTTGTTGATGCACCTTTG
>NC_034196.2:11851058-11854476 GCF_002021735.2 Oncorhynchus kisutch
ACTCGTGTGGACGCTCTTGCCTCCCGTCTCTCTCCCTCTCTCTCCCCCTCTCCCTCTCTCTCTACAGTCTCGGTTAACACAGGGCTGAAATGGAATGACTCTGCTCTGGGATCAATGGGGAGGTGTACGCTGTTAACAATGTTACCTTCTGAGTTTTAACTTTGGAGCACAGCGAGTGTGTGTGTCCCCCATACCCCCGCCTCTCTCGTCTCTCTCTCCCATCCTAATCTCTCTCTCTCCCCTACTCTCTCTCTCTCTCTAATCTCTAACTCTCTCTCTCTCTCTCTGACCCTCTCTCTCTCCCCCCCTACACTCTAGCCCTCTCTCTCTCTAACCCTCTCTCTCCCCCCCACTGCTCTCCCCCTACTCTCTAGCTCCCTCTCTCTCTGACCCTCTCTCTCTCTCTCTCTCTAATCAAACAATCAATCAATCAAATGTATTTATAAAGCCCTTTTTACATCAGCTGATATCTCAAAGTGCTGTACAGAAACCCAGCCTAAAACCCCAAACAGCAAGCAATGCAGGTGTAGAAGCACGGTGGCTAGGAAAAACTCCCTAGAAAGGCCAAAACCTCAGAAGAAACCTAGAGAGGAACTAGGCTATGAGGGGTGGCCAGTCCTCTTCTGGCTGTGCCGGGTGGAGATTATAACAGAACATGGCCAAGATGTTCAAATGTTCATAGATGACCAGCATGGTCAAATAATAATCATCACAGTGGTTGTCGAGGGTGCTACAGGTCAGCACCTCAGGAGAAAATGTCGGTTGGCTTTTCATAGTCGATCATTCAGTATCTCTACCGCTCCTGCTGTCTCTAGAGAGTTGAAAACAGCAGGTCTGGGACAGGTAGCACGTCCGGTGAACAGGTCAGGGTTCCATAGCCACAGGCAGAACAGTTGAAACTGGAGCAGCAGCACAGTCAGGTGGACTGGGGACAGCAAGGAGTCATCAGACCAGGTAGTCCCAAGGCATGATCCTAGGGCTCAGGTCCTCCGAGAGAAAGAAAGAGAGAAAGAAAGGGAGAGAGAGAAAGAGAGAATTAGAGAGAGCATACTTAAATTCACACAGGACACCGGATAAGACAAGAGAAATACTCCAGATATAACAGACTGATCCTAGCCCCCCGACACATAAACTACTGCAGCATAAATACTGGAGGCTGAGACAGGAGGGGTCAGGAGATACTGTGGCCCTGTCCGACGATACCCCCGGATAGGGCCAAACAGGCAGGATTTAACCCCACCCACTTTGCCAAAGCACAGCCCCCACACCACTAGAGGGATATCTTCAACCACCAACTTACCATCCTGAGACAATGCCGAGTATAGCCCACAAAGATCTCCGCCACTGCACAACCCAAGGAGGGGGTGCCAACCAGGACAGGAAGATCACACCAGTGACTCATCCCACTCAAGTGACGCACCCCTCCTAGGGACGGCATGGAAAGTGCACCAGTAAGCCAGTGACTCAGCCCCTGTAATAGGGTTAGAGGCAGAGAATCCCAGTGGATGGAGGGGAACCAGCCAGGCAGAGACAGCAAGGGCGGTTCGTTGCTCCAGTGCGTTTCCGTTCACCTTCACACTCCTGGGCCAGACTACACTCAATCCTAGGACCTACTGAAGAGGTGAGTCTTCAATAAAGACTTAAAGGTTGAGACCGAGTCTAAGTCTCTCACATGGGTAGGCTGACCATTCCATAAAATGGAGCTCTATAAGAGAAAGCCTTGCCTCCAGCTGTTTGCTTCAAAATTCTAGGGACAATAAGGAGGCCTGCGTCTTGTGACTGTAGAGTAGGTGTAGGTATGTACGGCAGGACCAAATCGGAAAGATGGCTAGGAGCAAGTCCATGTAATGCTTTGTAGGTTAGCAGTAAAACCTTGAAATCAGGCCTTGCTTTAACAGGAAGCCAGTGTAGAGAATCTAGCACTGGAGTAATATGGTCAAATAGCAGCCGTGTTTAGCACTAACTGAAGTTTATTTCGTGCTTTATCCGGGTAGCTGGAAAGTAGAGCATTACAGTAATCTAACCTAGAAGTGACAAAAGCACGGATTCATTTTTCTGCGTCATTTTTGGACAGAAAGTTTCTGATTTTTGCAATATTACGTAGATGCCAAAAAGCTGTCCTTGAAATGGTCTTGATGTGTTCATCAAAAGAGAGATCAGGGTCCAGAGTAACGCCGAGGTCCCTCACAGTTCCATTTGAGACGACTGTACAACCTTCAAGATTAATTGTCAGATTCAACAGAAGATCTCTTTGTTTCTTGGGACCTAGAACAAGCATCTCTGTTTTGTCCGAGGATAAAAGTAGAACATTTGCAACCATCCACTTCCTTATGTCTGAAACACAGGCTTCTAGGGAGGGCAATTTTGTTTCAATGAAATATACAGCTGTGTGTCATCTGTATAGCAGTGAAAGTTAACATTACGTTTCCGAATGACATCACCAAGAGGTAAAATATATAGTGAAAACAATAGTGGTCCTAAAATGGAGCCTTGAGGAAAACCGAAATGTACAGTTGATTTGTCAGAGGACAAACCATCCATAGAGACAAACTGATATATTTCTGACAGATAAGATCTAAACCAGGCCAGAATTTGTCTGTGTAGACCAATTTGTGTTTCCAATCTCTCTAAAAGAATGTGGTGATCGATGGTATCAAAAGCAGCACTAAGGTCTAGGAGCACGAGGACAGATGCAGAGCCTCGGTCTGACGCCATTAAAAGGTAATTTACCACCTTCACAAGTGCAGTCTCAGTGCTATGATGGGGTCTAAAACCAGACTGAAGCATTTGTATACATTATTTGTCTTCAGGAAGGCAGTGAGTTGCTGCACAACAGCTTTATCTAACATTTTTGAGAGGAATGGGAGATTCAATATAGGCCAATAGTTTTTTTATATTTTCTGGGTCAAGGTTTGTCTTTTTGAAGTGAGTTGAAAAAGTTTGGTACACATCTGGTGGATAGAGAGCCATTTATTATCTTCAACATAATAAGCACAGGAATCAGCTCTTTCAGTAGTTTAGTTGGAATAGGGTCCAGTATGCAGCTTGAAGGTTTAGAGGCCATGATTATTTTCACCAATGTGTCAAGAGATGTAGTACTAAAAATCTTCTAGGTCCTGACAGAGTTGTGCAGACTCAGGACTACTGAGCTTTGGAGGAATACACAGATTTAAAGAGGAGCCCGTAATTTGCTTTCTAATGATCATGATCTTTCCCTCAAAGACGTTAATGAGTTCATCACTGCTGAAATGAAAGCCATCCTCTCTTGGGGAATTCTGCTTTTAAGTTAGCTTAGCGCCAAAATGAAAAATACATTTTGGATTGTTCTTATTTTCCTCAATTAAGTTGGAAAAATAGGATGATTGAGCAGCAGTGAGGGCTTTTTGATACTGCACGGTACTGTCTTTCCAAGCTAGTC
>NC_034196.2:11854576-11877076 GCF_002021735.2 Oncorhynchus kisutch
CTCTAGTCCCCTTCTCTCTCTCTCCCCTGCTACTCTAGCCCCCTTCTCTCTCTCTCCCCTGCTACTCTCTTAGCCCCCTTCTCTCTCTCTCCCCTGCTACTCTCTAGCCCCCTTTTCTCTCTCTCCCCCTGCTACCCTCTAGCCCCCCTTCTCTCTCTAACCCTCTCTCTCCCCCTACTCTCATGCCTCTCTCTCTCTCTCTCTCTCTCTCTCTCTCTCTCTCTCTCTCTCTCTCTCTCTCTCTCTCTCTCTCTCTCTCTCTCTCTCTCTCTCCCCCCCCCCCCGTTCCTGGGTCCCAGGGGATGAAATATGAGTATGTTTAGCACTCTTCAATAGAGAGCACAGGGGAGGGGAGGGGTCACTGGGCCTGTAATGCTACTCAGTATCTGGGGCTCCTAGCCCCATCCGTGTTGGAAGGGGGGGGGGGGGGGGGGGGGGGGGTGGAAGCTCTAGTTCTCTCTCTCTCTCTACATTAGTGTATATGGGGAAGAAGATGAGAAAGATGAAAGGAGATGGCACAGTGCATCCGTTGTGTGTTGTTTATGGTAGTGTTTTAATGGTTCAGTGTTTGTGAGAACAGAGTCATCCATATAGATTTGAAGAGAGTCTTAAGCATTGATTTATGTTCAATCAATGTAATTGGGGAGATGTGCTTGGAACACATGAGTAGGCGGCTCTGATTGACATTGCACGCCATCTTGTGACACTTTGCGTGACTGTGTGGTCTTACACAAGTCCTATATAGATCACCTCATAGGCCCATTGGATTTCACTAAAAGCATTCCCTTCTGTTGAACATTCCTCGGGGGGAAATTTATTTTGTCCTGCTCCCCTGCTCACTACATGGCGTACCCTTTTTGTCGTCAACATCGGGAGAGAAGCGGGCCGACAGAAACAAGGAGTGGAGATGAGTGGAGGACAGTGGAAGAGGAGAGGAGAGAATGTATCATGGACGTGAGTGAAAAGAGGGGTGTGTGGGGAAGAGAAGAGGAGAGGAGAAAGGAGGGGTGAAGATTTATGTCTGTGTTCATTCGCGTTCACGCTTGACTCTTCCATGATGGAGGGGAAAAAAGCGGCCCGGTTGATAGAGTGCCTTCCTGGGGACGATAAATCTGGTTGCGCACGGATAGAATAGTGCTTATCTGGTGTGAGGGAGGAGCATTCACCAGCTGTTATCACACATACAGCGCAACTGTATAATATACAGCAACACCACAGAAAGACCCATAGGGGGGGGGGGGGGAAGCACATTCCCAGACCAACAGAGACACGTCACATACACTCACCTAGTTGAGCCATACAGTAGGCTCAAACAGGCACACAGTGGCAACAAAATGGAGTCCGGTTCAGACGCCTCACAAATAAATCCGTCATAAAAAGGATCTTACTGTTGTTTCTCTCATTGACGGTCCAAAGAGGACGTGTCTGTCCCTTTCTCAAAAGGCAACCCGGCACAGTAACGCCGAGCATCTTCAAGCTACTCGTGCACGTCAAAGAGGTATGCCTAAGAGAGGAGGGACACTGTCTGCATCAACACACCATTCCCTCCACAAAGCAAATCCCGTGATGTGCAGTAGTCTGTGTGTCCTGTGGTGACAGAGACCCACTGAAGTCTGCTTCAGTTACTCCCCACAGACAGACACACAGGGACAGCTCACTGCTGCAAGGTAAGAAACGCCAGTGAATGTCTGTGTGGTACACAAAGTAGCGTCGGGCAGCACGGGGGAACCTGTCTTTATAGGTCGGACTATTCCATTCTCAATGGCGCTATCCGTCAATCTATCAATGAGGTCTCTCTGAATTAAAGGCCTGCAGGGCACATGGTCGTTACGCTTGACGAGTGTGTTGCGCTGGTACGGGCCCGTGTTCGAAGGTAGACATTTGACGGCGTCAGCTGGCGTCCTGATGTGTGTTTTATGTCAGGTTGCGTTTTAATGTGGGCCTGTCACCGTGTGATCATCTGTCGTCTGTCCTTGATCTGCTTGCTGACTGTATCACATGACACACACACACACACAGCGTGTCTGTACTGTCTGTGGTAGCCACTCATCTCTCTGGCTGGGCGGTTGCTGGGGCTTCTGCCTTTCTTTTCACCTTGAACATATTGGACATTTACACGGACTTCCATGGGATATTTCTCCTCTGCGCCTCAGATTTACAGTTCAGGAAGTTTTCACACCCGTTGACTTTTTCCACGTTTTGTTGTGTTACAGCCTGAATTGAACATTTATTCAAATGAGATTTTGTGTCACTGGACAACACACAACACATAAATGATGTTTTTCGAAATGTTTACACATGGATTAAAATATTAAATGTCTTGAGTCAATAAGTATTCAACCCCTTTGTTATGGCAAGCATAAATAAGTTCAGGTTCAAAAAATGTGCTTAACAAATCACATAATAAGTTGCATGGACTAATAGTGTTTAACATGATTTTTGAATGACTAACCCAACTCCGTTCCCAGTACATACAATTATCTGTAAGATCCCTCAGATGAGCAGTGAATTTCAACCACAGATTCAATCACAAAGACCAGGGTGGTTTTCCTATGCCTCCGTAGAAGGGAACCTATTGGTAGATGGACAAAAAATCAACAAAAAAATGACACTTCTCCAGACCACCCTTTGAGCATGGTTATTAATTACACCTTGGATGGTGTATCAATTACACCCAGTCACTACAAAGATACCGGCTTGGAAATGGCTGTCTAGAAATGATCAACAACCAACTTGACAGGGCTGGAAGAATTAGAAAAAGAATCATATGCAAATATTGTACAATCCAGACGTGTAAATCTCTGAGATTTACCCAGAAAGACTCACAGCTGTAATCACTTCCAAAGGTGATTCTAACATGTATCGACTCAGGGGATTGAATACTTAGGCATAATGAGATATTTCTGTATTTCACTTTCAGTACATTTGCAAAAATGTACAAGAATATATTTTCACTTTGTTATTATGAGGTATTGTATGAAGATGGGTGAGAATTTTGTTTTGTTTTAATCCATTTAGAATTTAGGCTGGAACACAACAAATGATGGAATAAGTCGAGGGGTATGAATACTTTCTGGAGGCACTGCTCATCGTCTGAGCATGTTCTTTGCTCTGAAGAGGAATTCAGGTTTAAGAATATACAGTGGGGAGAACAAGTATTTGATACACTGCCGATTTTGTAGGTTTTCCTACTTACAAAGCATGTAGAGGTCTGTAATTTTTATCATAGGTACACTTCAACTGTGAGAGACGGAATCTAAAACACAAATCCAGAAGATCACATTGTATGATTTTTAAGTAATTAATTAGCATTTTATCGCATGACATTATTATTTGATTCATCAGAAAAGCAGAACTTAATATTTGGTACAGAAACCTTTGTTTTCAATTACAGAGATCATACGTTTTCTGTAGTTCTTGACCAGGTTTGCACACACTGCAGCAGGGATTTTGGCCCACTCCTCCATACAGACCTTCTCCAGATCCTACAGGTTTCGGGGCTGTCGCTGGGCAATACGGACTTTCAGCTCCCTCCAAACATGTTCTATTGGGTTCAGGTCTGGAGACTGGCTGGGCCACTCCAGGACCTTGAGATGCTTCTTACGGAGCCTCTCCTTAGTTGCCCTGGCTGTGTGTTTCGGATCGTTGTCATGCTGGAAGACCCAGCCACGACCCATCTTCAATGCTCTTGCATGGAGCCCCAGACCGAGGGTGATTGACCGTCATCTTGAACTTCTTCCATTTTCTAATAATTGTGCCAACAGTTGTTGCCTTCTCACCAAGCTGCTTGCCTATTGTCCTGTAGCCCATCCCAGCCTTGTGCAGGTCTACAATTTTATCCCTGATGTCCTTACACAGCTCTCTGGTCTTGGCCATTGTGGAGAGTTTGGAGTCTGTTTGATTGAGTGTGTGGACAGGTGTCTTTTATACAGGTAACGAGTTCAAACCGGTGCAGTTAATACAGGTAATGAGTAGAGAACAGGAGGGCTTCTTAAAGAAAAACTAACAGGTCTGTGAGAGACGGAATTCTTACTGGTTGGTAGGTGATCAAATACTTATGTCATGCAATAAAATGCAAATGAATTACTTAAAAATCATACAATGTGATTTTCTGGATGTTTGTTTTAGATTCCGTCTCTCACAGTTGAAGTGTACCTATGATAAAAATTACAGACCTCTACATGCTTTGTAAGTAGGAAAACCTGCAAAATCGGCAGTGTATCAAATACTTGTTCTCCCCACTGTATGTTCATTCATTGTCCTCCAAAACACACATACTATTTGTTTTTATTCCTTACAGTGCACTCTACGTTGTGGGGGATGTGCGAGTATCAAGTTAATATTCAAGTAATATTAATTTGGGGTCTTGAAATATTCAGTAATACGACGCACAATACAAATGAGAAAAACTCTCCAATTATGGAACAAAATAGCATTTGAATAAAAGTGCTGCTAGGAGATAGTTTATAAAAATTTAAACAGTATAAAATATGGAAGCAATTTAAAATATCAGATTAAAATCTTGGGAAAAGCTTGGGGAAATCTATATTGCATATAACACAGTTCAGACATATAGCTTATTAAATAAATGATTACAGGAAAGTAATAATTCTAAACAAACAACAGTTTCCAAGCATAATCCCAATGAGTATGCCAATAAGTTATACAGTCATTTAGAAATATGCAACACCATCAGAGACAGCCAAAATGGTGGTTACAGGCGATTAGCTAGCTGTTGTTTGGAGTTGAAAGTCTAGCTACAGTTTCTTTCCCTTTCCTGTCAAGGTTGAATTCTTCTCTCTGTCTGAGAGTTGTGTTTCCTGTCTCGCACGTCCAGCGCGACTGTTTTCTGGTGGGAGCCTCAGTGTCAGCTGTAACGCTGTAGCCTGGAGGCGTAACAGGGTGCAGTCTGGCTCTCAGATCACCGTGGTGATAGCAGTCCATCCCACTGGGCCTCCATCACCATCAAAGCACCAAGGTCAGGCGAGAGCGTCAATGGGAACGCTCCCCCAGAATGAGGCCCCGTAGACGGGGAGGGGGGCTACGCATTGGGCTGGCCCCCCTCACTCCCCAACTCCCACCAAGCACAATGCTAGGCTAGTACTATATAGCGGAAACAAATTTAGCCCACTGTAATGATATAGCCGTGCTGCAACATTATAGACTTGAGTGTGAGGACAACTTACCCCATACGCTGTTGGTGCCTTGGAGCAGCGAGGGAGAGATAGATAAGGAATAGAGAGGGGGAAGGAGAGAGCGGGACAGATAGAAAAGGGGAAGGAGAGAGCGGGGACAGATAGAAAAGGGGAAGGAGAGAGAGCGGAACAGATAGAAAAGGGGATAGAGAGGGGGGAAGGAGAGAGCGGGACAGATAGAAAAGGGGAAGGAGAGAGCGGACAGATAGAAAAGGGGATAGAGAGGGGGAAGGAGAGAGCGGGACCAGATAGAAAAGGGGAAGGAGGGAGCGGGACAGATAGAAAAGGGGATAGAGAGGGGGAAAGAGAGAGCGGGACAGATAGAAAAGGGGATAGAGAGGGGGGAAGGAAAGAGCGGGGAGAGATAGAAAAGGGGAAGGAGAGGGCGGGACAGATAGAAAAGGGGAAGGAGTGGGCGGGACAGATAGAAAAGGGAGGAGAGGGCGGAACAGATAGAAAAGGGGAAGGAGAGGGCGGAACAGATAGAAAAGGGGATAGAGGTGGAAGGAGAGAGTGGCTAGAGGTGGAGGAGAGAGTGGGACAGATAGAAAAGGGGAAGGAGAGGGCGGAAAGATAGAAAAGGGGAAGGAGGAGAGCGGGACAGATAGAGGGGAAGGAGAGGGGGAAGGAGAGGCGAGAGGGACAGATAGAAAAGGGGAAGGAGAGACGGGACAGATAGAAAAGGGGAAGGAGAGAGCGGACGACAGATAGAAAAGGGGTGATAGAGACTGGGGAAGGAGAGAGCGGGACAGATAGAAAAGGGGAAGGAGAGAGGTGGTTACAGATAGAAAAGGGGAAGGAGAGAGCGGAACAGATAGAAAAGGGGATAGAGAGGGGGAAGGAGAGAGCGGGAAAGATAGAAAAGGGGAAGGAGAGAGCGGGACAGATAGAAAAGGGGATCGATAGAGAGGGGGAAGGATGAGAGCGGGACAGATAGAAAAGGGGAAGATAAGGAAGATAGAAATGGATAGAGAGGGGGAAGGAGAGAGCGGGAGAGATAGAAAAGGGGAAGGAGAGGGTGGGACAGATAGAAAAGGGGAAGGAGAGAGTGGGACAGATAGAAAAGGGGAAGGAGAGAGCGGGACCGATAGAAAATGGGATAGAGAGGGGGAAGGAGAGAGCGGGACAGATAGAAAAGGGGAAGGAGAGGGCGGGACAGATAGAAAGGGGAAGGAGAGAGTGGGACAGATAGAGGGGAAGGAGAGGGGGAAGGAGGAGAGAGAGGGACAGATAGAAGGGGATAGAGAGGGGGAAGGAGGAGAGCGGGACAGATAGAAAAGGGGAAGGAGAGAGCGGAACAGATAGAAAACGGGGGAGGAGGAGAGTGGGACAGATAGAGGGGAAGGAGAGGATGAAGGAGAGAGAGGGACAGATAGAAAAGGGGAAGGAGAGAGCGGGACAGAGAAAAGGGGATTAGAGAGGGGGAAGGAGGAGAGCGGGAAGATAGAAAAGGGGAAGGAGAGGGGGGAAAGAGAGAGGGAGGGACAGATAGAAAAAGGGGGATAGAGAGGGGAAGGATGAGAGCGGGAGAGATAGAAAAGGGGAAGGAGAGGGCGGGACGATAGAAAAGGGGAAGGAGAGGGTGGGATAGAGGGGGAAGGAGAGAGCGGGACAGATAGAAAGGGGATAGAGAGGGGGGAAGGAGAGAGTGGGACAGATAGAAAGGGGATAGAGAGGGGGAAGGAGGGAGCGGGACAGATAGAAAAGGGGATAGAGGGGGAAAGAGAGAGTGCGACAGATAGAAAAGGGGATAGAGAGGGGGAAGGAGATGCGGGGAGAGATAGAAAAGGGGAAGGAGGAGGGCAGGACAGATAAGGGGAAGGGAGAGGGGGAAGGAGAGAGAGGGACAGAGAAAAGGGGAAGGAGAGGGCGGGACAGATAGAAAAGGGGATAGAGAGGGGGAAGGAAGGAGAGAGGGGAGAGGAGGGGAGAGATAGAAAAGGGGAAGGAGAGGGCGGGACAGATAGAAAAGGGGATGGAGAGGGTGGGATAGAGGGGGAAGGAGAGAGCGGGACAGATAGAAAAGGGGATAGAGAGGGGGAAGGATGAGAGCGGGACAGATAGAAAGGGGATAGAGAGGGGGAAGGAGAGAGTGGGACAGATAGAAAAGGGGATAGAGAGGGGGAAGGAGGGAGCGGGACAGATAGAAAAGGGGATAGAGGGGGAAAGAGGAGAGCGGGACAGATAGAAAAGGGGGATAGAGAGGGGGAAGGAGAGAGAGGGGAGAGATAGAAAAGGGGAAGGAGAAGGGCAGGACAGATAAGGGGAAGGAGAGGGGGAAGGAGAGAGAGGGACAGAGAAAAGGGGAAGGAGAGGGTGGACAGATAGAAAAGGGTATAGAGAGGGGGAAGAGGAAGAGCGGGACAGATAGAAAAGGGGATAGAGGGGGAAGGAGAGAGCGGGGATAGATAGAAAAGGGGATAGAGAGAGCGGGACAGATAGAAAAGGGGAAGGAGAGGGTGGGATAGAGGGGGAAGGAGAGAGCGGGACAGATGGAAAAGGGGATAGAGAGGGGGAAGGAGAGGGCGGGGACAGATAGAAAAGGGGATAGAGAGGGGGAAGGAGAGAGTGGGACAGATAGAAAAGGGGATAGAGAGGGGGAAGGAGAGAGCGGGACAGATAGAAAAAGGGGATAGAGGGGGAAGGAGAGAGCGGGACAGATAGAAAAGTGGATAGAGAGAGCGGGACAGATAGAAAAGGGGAAGGAGAGGGGGAAGGAAAGAGCGGGGACAGATAGAAAAGGGGATAGAGAGGGGGAAGGAGAGAGCGGTACAGATAGAAAAGGGGATAGAGGGGGAAGAGAGAGGAGCGGGACAGATAGAAAAGGGGATAGAGAGGGGGAAGGAGAGAGCGGGGAGAGATAGAAAAGGGGAAGGAGAGGGCAGGACAGATAAAGGGGAAGGAGAGAGAGGGACAGAGAACAGAGAAAAGGGGAAGGAGAGAGCGGGACAGATAGAAAAGGGGATAGAGAGGGGGAAGGAGAGAGCGGGACAGATAGAAAAGGGGAAGGAGAGGGCGGGACAGATAGAAAAGGGGAAGGAGAGGGTGGGACAGATAGAAAGGGGAAGAGAAAGAGAGCCGGACAGATAGAAAAGGGGAAAAGAGAGAGCGGGGACAGATAGAAAAGGGGATAGAGAGAGGGAAGGAGAGAGCGGGAGAGATAGAAAAGTGGAAGGAGAGAGCGGGAGAGATAGAGAGGGGGAAGGAGAGCGGGAGAGAAAGAAAAGTGGAAGGAGAACGGGAGAGATAGAAAAGGGGATAGAGAGGGGGAAGGAGGAGAGCGGGAGAGATAGAAAAGGGGAAGGAGAGGGCGGGACAGATAGAAAAGGGGATGGAGAGGGGGGGGATAGATAGAAAAGGGGATAGGAGAGGGAAGGAGAGAGAGCGGGAGAGAGAGGGCGAGATAGAAAAGTGGAAGGAGAGAGCGGGAGAGATAGATAGGGGGAGGAGGGGAGCGGGACAGATAGAAAAGGGGATAGAGAGGGCGGGACAGATAGAAAAGGGGAAGGAGAGGGCAGGACAGATAAAGGGGATAAAGGGGAAGGAGGGGGAAGGAGAGAGAGGGACAGAGAGAAAAGGGGAAGGAGAGGCGGGACAGATAGAAAAGGGGATAGAGAGGGGGAAGGAGAGAGCGGGAGAGATAGAAAAGGGGAAGGAGAGGGCGGGACAGATAGAAAAGGGGATGGAGAGGGTGGGGATAGAGGGGGAAGAGAGGAGAGAGCGGGACAGATAGAAAAGGGGATAGAGAGGGGGAAGGAGAGAGCGGGACAGATAGAAAAGGGGATAGAGAGGGGGAAGGAGAGAGTGGGACAGATAGAAAAGGGGATAGAGAGGGGGAAGGAGGGAGCGGGACAGATAGAAAAGGGGATAGAGGGGGAAAGAGAGAGCGGGACAGATAGAAAAGGGGATAGAGGGGGGAAGGAGAGAGCGGGAGAGATAGAAAAGGGGAAGGAGAGGGCAGGACAGATAAAGGGGAAGGAGAGGGGGAAGGAGAGAGAGGGACAGAGAAAAGGGGAAGGAGAGGGCGGGACAGATAGAAAAGGGTTATAGAGAGGGGGAAGGAGAGAGCGGGGACAGATAGAAAAGGGGATAGAGGGGGAAGGAGAGAGCGGGATAGATAGAAAAGGGGATAGAGAGAGCGGGACAGATAGAAAAGGGGAAGGAGAGGGGGGGATAGAGGGGGAAGGAGAGAGCGGGACAGATGGAAAAGGGGATAGAGAGGGGGAAGGAGAGGGCGGGACAGATAGAAAAGGGGATAGAGAGGGGGAAGGAGAGAGTGGGACAGATAGAAAAGGGGATAGAGAGGGGGAAGGAGAGAGCGGGACAGAGAAAAGGGGATAGAGGGGGGAAGGAGAGAGCGGGACAGATAGAAAAGTGGATAGAGAGAGAGCGGGACAGATAGAAAAGGGGAAGGAGAGGGGGAAGGAAAGAGCGGGACAGATAGAAAAGGGGATAGAGAGGGGGAAGGAGAGAGCGGGACAGATAGAAAAGGGGATAGATAGAGGGGGAAAGAGAGAGCGGGACGGGACAGATAGAAAAGGGGATAGAGAGGGGGAAGGAGAGAGCGGGAGAGAGAGATAGAAAGGGGAAGGAGAGGGCAGGACAGATAAAGGGGAAGGAGAGGAGAGAGAGAGGGACAGAGAGAAAAGGGGAAGGAGAGAGCGGGACAGATAGAAAAAGGGGAAGGAGAGGGCGGGACAGATAGAAAAGGGGAAGGAGAGGGTGGGACAGATAGAAAAGGGGAAAGAGAGAGCCGGACAGATAGAAAAGGGGAAAGAGAGAGCGGGACAGATAGAAAGGGGATAGAGAGAGGGAAGGAGAGAGCGGGAGAGATAGAAAAGTGGAAGGAGAGAGCGGGAGAGATAGAGAGGGGGAAGGAAGAGAGCAGGAGAGATAGAAAAGTGGAAGGAGAGAGCGGGGAGATAGAAAAGGGGATAGAGAGGGGGAAGGAGAGAGGAGCGGGAGAGATAGAAAAGGGATAGAGAGGGGGAAGGAGAGAGATCTGGAGAAGATAGTGCTGTTACTCTGAGCTTGATGTTGCTCTATATTCTATTGACTAGACAGCGAGGGCCCGGCAGATTGTGTAAGAGTCGGGGTCTTTCATTTTGTCATGTGGTTTCTTTTGCACTGGAGGGCTGGTTTCATTCCCTTTATATTCATTATTCTTGCGCTCTGCAAGTTTTTGAATTTGAGAGTTTTGTTTGTGTGTGTGTGTGTGTGTGTGTGCACGCAACAACATTGAATTCCTTGATGCTAGTTTCTGATCTCCCAACCCCACAGTCAGACACAGTGGGAAGAGAGAGGGAGCGAGGGAACAAAAGAGATGGAGAGATAGTAGGAATGAAGGGTGAAAGGAGGGCTAAACAGTCTTTAATGACTTTCCTGGCTTTTCTTCCACTGCTCCTGTGTCGGGTCCTTGGGCCTGGGTATAGAGTGGGCCATGGCCCTGATGGAAAGTAGTGACTGCCCTTGTGTTGTTACAAGCCATTAAAATAAATATGGAAATGAATGAAACCATCACTCAGCACAGCTCTTCTCTCCTGCCTGTCGGACTGAGTGCTGACTACTCAATCCATCCACACACACCTGTGAGGAAAAGAGGTCACAGCTAAGGGTTAGAGGTCAATCAGGTTTACTGCTACTCCTCAATTAGCACCAGATCAAGAGCTGAGGAGAGCGAGGAGTGATTTAGCGCCTACGGTGATGAAAAGACACACTGCTTGGACACAATCACACACACACACACATTAACCTGGTCACATGGATGATTGAAGGCTCCTCCAGCCTTTATTTTCTGAGCGATCAGCTCCAATCTGTGGTNAGGAGAGAATGTATCATGGCGTGAGTGAAAAGAGGGGGTGTGTGTGGGGAAGAGAAGAGGAGAGGAGAAGACAAGAGGGTGAAGATTTATGTCTGTGTTCATTCGCGTTCACGCTTGACTCTTCCATGATGGAGGGGAAAAAAAAGGCGGCCCCGGTTGATAGAGTGCCTTCCTGGGGACGATAATCTGGTTGCGCACGGATAGAATAGTGCTTATCTGGTGTGAGGGAGGAGCATTCACCAGCTGTTATCACACATACAGCGCAACTGTATAATATACAGCAACACCACAGAAAGACCCATAGGGGGGGGGGGGGGGGAAGCACATTCCCAGACCAACAGAGACACGTCACATACACTCACCTAGTTGAGCCATACAGTAGGCTCAAACAGGCACACAGTGGCAACAAAATGGAGTCCGGTTCAGACGCCTCACAAATAAATCCGTCATAAAAAGGATCTTACTGTTGTTTCTCTCATTGACGGTCCAAAGAGGACGTGTCTGTCCCTTTCTCAAAAGGCAACCCGGCACAGTAACGCCGAGCATCTTCAAGCTACTCGTGCACGTCAAAGAGGTATGCCTAAGAGAGGAGGGACACTGTCTGCATCAACACACCATTCCCTCCACAAAGCAAATCCCGTGATGTGCAGTAGTCTGTGTGTCCTGTGGTGACAGAGACCCACTGAAGTCTGCTTCAGTTACTCCCCACAGACAGACACACAGGGACAGCTCACTGCTGCAAGGTAAGAAACGCCAGTGAATGTCTGTGTGGTACACAAAGTAGCGTCGGGCAGCACGGGGGAACCTGTCTTTATAGGTCGGACTATTCCATTCTCAATGGCGCTATCCGTCAATCTATCAATGAGGTCTCTCTGAATTAAAGGCCTGCAGGGCACATGGTCGTTACGCTTGACGAGTGTGTTGCGCTGGTACGGGCCCGTGTTCGAAGGTAGACATTTGACGGCGTCAGCTGGCGTCCTGATGTGTGTTTTATGTCAGGTTGCGTTTTAATGTGGGCCTGTCACCGTGTGATCATCTGTCGTCTGTCCTTGATCTGCTTGCTGACTGTATCACATGACACACACACACACACAGCGTGTCTGTACTGTCTGTGGTAGCCACTCATCTCTCTGGCTGGGCGGTTGCTGGGGCTTCTGCCTTTCTTTTCACCTTGAACATATTGGACATTTACACGGACTTCCATGGGATATTTCTCCTCTGCGCCTCAGATTTACAGTTCAGGAAGTTTTCACACCCGTTGACTTTTTCCACGTTTTGTTGTGTTACAGCCTGAATTGAACATTTATTCAAATGAGATTTTGTGTCACTGGACAACACACAACACATAAATGATGTTTTTCGAAATGTTTACACATGGATTAAAATATTAAATGTCTTGAGTCAATAAGTATTCAACCCCTTTGTTATGGCAAGCATAAATAAGTTCAGGTTCAAAAAATGTGCTTAACAAATCACATAATAAGTTGCATGGACTAATAGTGTTTAACATGATTTTTGAATGACTAACCCAACTCCGTTCCCAGTACATACAATTATCTGTAAGATCCCTCAGATGAGCAGTGAATTTCAACCACAGATTCAATCACAAAGACCAGGGTGGTTTTCCTATGCCTCCGTAGAAGGGAACCTATTGGTAGATGGACAAAAAATCAACAAAAAAATGACACTTCTCCAGACCACCCTTTGAGCATGGTTATTAATTACACCTTGGATGGTGTATCAATTACACCCAGTCACTACAAAGATACCGGCTTGGAAATGGCTGTCTAGAAATGATCAACAACCAACTTGACAGGGCTGGAAGAATTAGAAAAGAATCATATGCAAATATTGTACAATCCAGACGTGTAAATCTCTGAGATTTACCCAGAAAGACTCACAGCTGTAATCACTTCCAAAGGTGATTCTAACATGTATCGACTCAGGGGATTGAATACTTAGGCATAATGAGATATTTCTGTATTTCACTTTCAGTACATTTGCAAAAATGTACAAGAATATATTTTCACTTTGTTATTATGAGGTATTGTATGAAGATGGGTGAGAATTTTGTTTTGTTTTAATCCATTTAGAATTTAGGCTGGAACACAACAAATGATGGAATAAGTCGAGGGGTATGAATACTTTCTGGAGGCACTGCTCATCGTCTGAGCATGTTCTTTGCTCTGAAGAGGAATTCAGGTTTAAGAATATACAGTGGGGAGAACAAGTATTTGATACACTGCCGATTTTGTAGGTTTTCCTACTTACAAAGCATGTAGAGGTCTGTAATTTTTATCATAGGTACACTTCAACTGTGAGAGACGGAATCTAAAACACAAATCCAGAAGATCACATTGTATGATTTTTAAGTAATTAATTAGCATTTTATCGCATGACATTATTATTTGATTCATCAGAAAAGCAGAACTTAATATTTGGTACAGAAACCTTTGTTTTCAATTACAGAGATCATACGTTTTCTGTAGTTCTTGACCAGGTTTGCACACACTGCAGCAGGGATTTTGGCCCACTCCTCCATACAGACCTTCTCCAGATCCTACAGGTTTCGGGGCTGTCGCTGGGCAATACGGACTTTCAGCTCCCTCCAAACATGTTCTATTGGGTTCAGGTCTGGAGACTGGCTGGGCCACTCCAGGACCTTGAGATGCTTCTTACGGAGCCTCTCCTTAGTTGCCCTGGCTGTGTGTTTCGGATCGTTGTCATGCTGGAAGACCCAGCCACGACCCATCTTCAATGCTCTTGCATGGAGCCCCAGACCGAGGGTGATTGACCGTCATCTTGAACTTCTTCCATTTTCTAATAATTGTGCCAACAGTTGTTGCCTTCTCACCAAGCTGCTTGCCTATTGTCCTGTAGCCCATCCCAGCCTTGTGCAGGTCTACAATTTTATCCCTGATGTCCTTACACAGCTCTCTGGTCTTGGCCATTGTGGAGAGTTTGGAGTCTGTTTGATTGAGTGTGTGGACAGGTGTCTTTTATACAGGTAACGAGTTCAAACCGGTGCAGTTAATACAGGTAATGAGTAGAGAACAGGAGGGCTTCTTAAAGAAAAACTAACAGGTCTGTGAGAGACGGAATTCTTACTGGTTGGTAGGTGATCAAATACTTATGTCATGCAATAAAATGCAAATGAATTACTTAAAAATCATACAATGTGATTTTCTGGATGTTTGTTTTAGATTCCGTCTCTCACAGTTGAAGTGTACCTATGATAAAAATTACAGACCTCTACATGCTTTGTAAGTAGGAAAACCTGCAAAATCGGCAGTGTATCAAATACTTGTTCTCCCCACTGTATGTTCATTCATTGTCCTCCAAAACACACATACTATTTGTTTTTATTCCTTACAGTGCACTCTACGTTGTGGGGGATGTGCGAGTATCAAGTTAATATTCAAGTAATATTAATTTGGGGTCTTGAAATATTCAGTAATACGACGCACAATACAAATGAGAAAAACTCTCCAATTATGGAACAAAATAGCATTTGAATAAAAGTGCTGCTAGGAGATAGTTTATAAAAATTTAAACAGTATAAAATATGGAAGCAATTTAAAATATCAGATTAAAATCTTGGGAAAAGCTTGGGGAAATCTATATTGCATATAACACAGTTCAGACATATAGCTTATTAAATAAATGATTACAGGAAAGTAATAATTCTAAACAAAACAACAGTTTCCAAGCATAATCCCAATGAGTATGCCAATAAGTTATACAGTCATTTAGAAATATGCAACACCATCAGAGACAGCCAAAATGGTGGTTACAGGCGATTAGCTAGCTGTTGTTTGGAGTTGAAAGTCTAGCTACAGTTTCTTTCCCTTTCCTGTCAAGGTTGAATTCTTCTCTCTGTCTGAGAGTTGTGTTTCCTGTCTCGCACGTCCAGCGCGACTGTTTTCTGGTGGGAGCCTCAGTGTCAGCTGTAACGCTGTAGCCTGGAGGCGTAACAGGGTGCAGTCTGGCTCTCAGATCACCGTGGTGATAGCAGTCCATCCCACTGGGCCTCCATCACCATCAAAGCACCAAGGTCAGGCGAGAGCGTCAATGGGAACGCTCCCCCAGAATGAGGCCCCGTAGACGGGGAGGGGGGCTACGCATTGGGCTGGCCCCCCTCACTCCCCAACTCCCACCAAGCACAATGCTAGGCTAGTACTATATAGCGGAAACAAATTTAGCCCACTGTAATGATATAGCCGTGCTGCAACATTATAGACTTGAGTGTGAGGACAACTTACCCCATACGCTGTTGGTGCCTTGGAGCAGCGAGGGAGAGATAGATAAAGGAATAGAGAGGGGGAAGGAGAGAGCGGGACAGATAGAAAAGGGGAAGGAGAGAGCGGGACAGATAGAAAAGGGGAAGGAGAGAGCGGAAACAGATAGAAAAGGGGATAGAGAGGGGGAAGGAGAGAGCGGGACAGATAGAAAAGGGGAAGGAGAGAGCGGGACAGATAGAAAAGGGGATAGAGAGGGGGAAGGAGAGAGCGGGACAGATAGAAAAGGGGAAGGAGGGAGCGGGACAGATAGAAAAGGGGATAGAGAGGGGGAAAGAGAGAGCGGGACAGATAGAAAAGGGGATAGAGAGGGGGAAGGAAAGAGCGGGAGAGATAGAAAAGGGGAAGGAGAGGGCGGGACAGATAGAAAAGGGGAAGGAGTGGGCGGGACAGATAGAAAAGGGGAAGGAGAGGGCGGAACAGATAGAAAAGGGGAAGGAGAGGGCGGAACAGATAGAAAAGGGGATAGAGGTGGAAGGAGAGAGTGGGATAGAGGTGGAAGGAGAGAGTGGGACAGATAGAAAAGGGGAAGGAGAGGGCGGAACAGATAGAAAAGGGGAAGGAGAGAGCGGGACAGATAGAGGGGAAGGAGAGGGGGAAGGAGAGAGAGGGACAGATAGAAAAGGGGAAGGAGAGAGCGGGACAGATAGAAAAGGGGAAGGAGAGAGCGGAACAGATAGAAAAGGGGATAGAGAGGGGGAAGGAGAGAGCGGGACAGATAGAAAAGGGGAAGGAGAGAGTGGGACAGATAGAAAAGGGGAAGGAGAGAGCGGAACAGATAGAAAAGGGGATAGAGAGGGGGAAGGAGAGAGCGGGACAGATAGAAAAGGGGAAGGAGAGAGCGGGACAGATAGAAAAGGGGATAGAGAGGGGGAAGGAGAGAGCGGGACAGATAGAAAAGGGGAAGGAGAGAGCGGGACAGATAGAAAAAGGGATAGAGAGGGGGAAGGAGAGAGCGGGAGAGATAGAAAAGGGGAAGGAGAGGGTGGGACAGATAGAAAAGGGGAAGGAGAGAGTGGGACAGATAGAAAAGGGGAAGGAGAGAGCGGGACAGATAGAAAATGGGATAGAGAGGGGGAAGGAGAGAGCGGGACAGATAGAAAAGGGGAAGGAGAGGGCGGGACAGATAGAAAAGGGGAAGGAGAGAGTGGGACAGATAGAGGGGAAGGAGAGGGGGAAGGAGAGAGAGGGACAGATAGAAAGGGGATAGAGAGGGGGAAGGAGAGAGCGGGACAGATAGAAAAGGGGAAGGAGAGAGCGGAACAGATAGAAAAGGGGAAGGAGAGAGTGGGACAGATAGAGGGGAAGGAGAGGATGAAGGAGAGAGAGGGACAGATAGAAAAGGGGAAGGAGAGAGCGGGACAGAGAAAAGGGGATAGAGAGGGGGAAGGAGAGAGCGGGACAGATAGAAAAGGGGAAGGAGAGGGGGAAAGAGAGAGCGGGACAGATAGAAAAGGGGATAGAGAGGGGGAAGGAGAGAGCGGGAGAGATAGAAAAGGGGAAGGAGAGGGCGGGACAGATAGAAAAGGGGAAGGAGAGGGTGGGATAGAGGGGGAAGGAGAGAGCGGGACAGATAGAAAAGGGGATAGAGAGGGGGAAGGAGAGAGTGGGACAGATAGAAAAGGGGATAGAGAGGGGGAAGGAGGGAGCGGGACAGATAGAAAAGGGGATAGAGGGGGAAAGAGAGAGTGCGACAGATAGAAAAGGGGATAGAGAGGGGGAAGGAGAGAGCGGGAGAGATAGAAAAGGGGAAGGAGAGGGCAGGACAGATAAAGGGGAAGGAGAGGGGGAAGGAGAGAGAGGGACAGAGAAAAGGGGAAGGAGAGGGCGGGACAGATAGAAAAGGGGATAGAGAGGGGGAAGGAGAGAGCGGGAGAGATAGAAAAGGGGAAGGAGAGGGCGGGACAGATAGAAAAGGGGATGGAGAGGGTGGGATAGAGGGGGAAGGAGAGAGCGGGACAGATAGAAAGGGATAGAGAGGGGGAAGGAGAGAGCGGGACAGATAGAAAAGGGGATAGAGAGGGGGAAGGAGAGAGTGGGACAGATAGAAAAGGGGATAGAGAGGGGGAAGGAGGGAGCGGGACAGATAGAAAAGGGGATAGAGGGGGAAAGAGAGAGCGGGACAGATAGAAAAGGGGATAGAGAGGGGGAAGGAGAGAGCGGGAGAGATAGAAAAGGGGAAGGAGAGGGCAGGACAGATAAAGGGGAAGGAGAGGGGGAAGGAGAGAGAGGGACAGAGAAAAGGGGAAGGAGAGGGTGGGACAGATAGAAAAGGGTATAGAGAGGGGAAGGAGAGAGCGGGACAGATAGAAAAGGGGATAGAGGGGGAAGGAGAGAGCGGGATAGATAGAAAAGGGGATAGAGAGAGCGGGACAGATAGAAAAGGGGAAGGAGAGGGTGGGATAGAGGGGGAAGGAGAGAGCGGGACAGATGGAAAAGGGGATAGAGAGGGGGAAGGAGAGGGCGGGACAGATAGAAAAGGGGATAGAGAGGGGGAAGGAGAGAGTGGGACAGATAGAAAAGGGGATAGAGAGGGGGAAGGAGAGAGCGGGACAGATAGAAAAGGGGATAGAGGGGAAGGAGAGAGCGGGACAGATAGAAAAGTGGATAGAGAGAGCGGGACAGATAGAAAAGGGGAAGGAGAGGGGAAGGAAAGAGCGGGACAGATAGAAAAGGGGATAGAGAGGGGGAAGGAGAGAGCGGTACAGATAGAAAAGGGGATAGAGGGGGAAAGAGAGAGCGGGACAGATAGAAAAGGGGATAGAGAGGGGGAAGGAGAGAGCGGGAGAGATAGAAAAGGGGAAGGAGAGGGCAGGACAGATAAAGGGGAAGGAGAGAGAGGGACAGAGAAAAGGGGAAGGAGAGAGCGGGACAGATAGAAAAGGGGATAGAGAGGGGGAAGGAGAGAGCGGGACAGATAGAAAAGGGGAAGGAGAGGGCGGGACAGATAGAAAAGGGGAAGGAGAGGGTGGGACAGATAGAAAAGGGGAAAGAGAGAGCCGGACAGATAGAAAAGGGGAAAGAGAGAGCGGGACAGATAGAAAAGGGGATAGAGAGAGGGAAGGAGAGAGCGGGAGAGATAGAAAAGTGGAAGGAGAGAGCGGGAGAGATAGAGAGGGGGAAGGAGAGCGGGAGAGAAAGAAAAGTGGAAGGAGAACGGGAGAGATAGAAAAGGGGATAGAGAGGGGGAAGGAGAGAGCGGGAGAGATAGAAAAGGGGAAGGAGAGGGCGGGACAGATAGAAAAGGGGATGGAGAGGGTGGGATAGATAGAAAAGGGGATAGAGAGAGGGAAGGAGAGAGCGGGAGAGATAGAAAAGTGGAAGGAGAGAGCGGGAGAGATAGATAGGGGGAAGGAGGGAGCGGGACAGATAGAAAAGGGGATAGAGAGGGCGGGACAGATAGAAAAGGGGAAGGAGAGGGCAGGACAGATAAAGGGGAAGGAGAGGGGGAAGGAGAGAGAGGGACAGAGAAAAGGGGAAGGAGAGGGCGGGACAGATAGAAAAGGGGATAGAGAGGGGGAAGGAGAGAGCGGGAGAGATAGAAAAGGGGAAGGAGAGGGCGGGACAGATAGAAAAGGGGATGGAGAGGGTGGGATAGAGGGGGAAGGAGAGAGCGGGACAGATAGAAAAGGGGATAGAGAGGGGGAAGGAGAGAGCGGGACAGATAGAAAAGGGGATAGAGAGGGGGAAGGAGAGAGTGGGACAGATAGAAAAGGGGATAGAGAGGGGGAAGGAGGGAGCGGGACAGATAGAAAAGGGGATAGAGGGGGAAAGAGAGAGCGGGACAGATAGAAAAGGGGATAGAGAGGGGGAAGGAGAGAGCGGGAGAGATAGAAAAGGGGAAGGAGAGGGCAGGACAGATAAAGGGGAAGGAGAGGGGGAAGGAGAGAGAGGGACAGAGAAAAGGGGAAGGAGAGGGCGGGACAGATAGAAAAGGGTATAGAGAGGGGGAAGGAGAGAGCGGGACAGATAGAAAAGGGGATAGAGGGGGAAGGAGAGAGCGGGATAGATAGAAAAGGGGATAGAGAGAGCGGGACAGATAGAAAAGGGGAAGGAGAGGGTGGGATAGAGGGGGAAGGAGAGAGCGGGACAGATGGAAAAGGGGATAGAGAGGGGGAAGGAGAGGGCGGGACAGATAGAAAAGGGGATAGAGAGGGGGAAGGAGAGAGTGGGACAGATAGAAAAGGGGATAGAGAGGGGGAAGGAGAGAGCGGGACAGAGAAAAGGGGATAGAGGGGGAAGGAGAGAGCGGGACAGATAGAAAAGTGGATAGAGAGAGCGGGACAGATAGAAAAGGGGAAGGAGAGGGGGAAGGAAAGAGCGGGACAGATAGAAAAGGGGATAGAGAGGGGGAAGGAGAGAGCGGGACAGATAGAAAAGGGGATAGAGGGGGAAAGAGAGAGCGGGACAGATAGAAAAGGGGATAGAGAGGGGGAAGGAGAGAGCGGGAGAGATAGAAAAGGGGAAGGAGAGGGCAGGACAGATAAAGGGGAAGGAGAGAGAGGGACAGAGAAAAGGGGAAGGAGAGAGCGGGACAGATAGAAAAGGGGAAGGAGAGGGCGGGACAGATAGAAAAGGGGAAGGAGAGGGTGGGACAGATAGAAAAGGGGAAAGAGAGAGCCGGACAGATAGAAAAGGGGAAAGAGAGAGCGGGACAGATAGAAAAGGGGATAGAGAGAGGGAAGGAGAGAGCGGGAGAGATAGAAAAGTGGAAGGAGAGAGCGGGAGAGATAGAGAGGGGGAAGGAGAGAGCAGGAGAGATAGAAAAGTGGAAGGAGAGAGCGGGAGAGATAGAAAAGGGGATAGAGAGGGGGAAGGAGAGAGCGGGAGAGATAGAAAAGGGGATAGAGAGGGGGAAGGAGAGAGATCTGGAGAAGATAGTGCTGTTACTCTGAGCTTGATGTTGCTCTATATTCTATTGACTAGACAGCGAGGGCCCGGCAGATTGTGTAAGAGTCGGGGTCTTTCATTTTGTCATGTGGTTTCTTTTTGCACTGGAGGGCTGGTTTCATTCCCTTTATATTCATTATTTCTTGCGCTCTGCAAGTTTTTGAATTTGAGAGTTTTGTTTGTGTGTGTGTGTGTGTGTGTGTGCACGCAACAACATTGAATTCCTTGATGCTAGTTTCTGATCTCCCAACCCCACAGTCAGACACAGTGGGAAGAGAGAGGGAGCGAGGGAACAAAAGAGATGGAGAGATAGTAGGAATGAAGGGTGAAAGGAGGCTAACACAGTCTTTAATGACTTTCCTGGCTTTTCTTCCACTGCTCCTGTGTCAGGGTCCTTGGGCCTGGGTATAGAGTGGGCCATGGCCCTGATGGAAAGTAGTGACTGCCCTTGTGTTGTTACAAGCCATTAAAATAAATATGGAAATGAATGAACCCATCACTCAGCACAGCTCTTCTCTCCTGCCTGTCGGACTGAGTGCTGACTACTCAATCCATCCACACACACCTGTGAGGAAAAGAGGTCACAGCTAAGGGTTAGAGGTCACTCAGGGTTTACTGCTACTCCTCAATTAGCACCAGATCAAGAGCTGAGGAGAGCGAGGAGTGATTTAGCGCCTACGGTGATGAAAAGACACACTGCTCTGGACACAATCACACACACACACACATTAACCTGGTCACATGGATGATTGAAGGCTCCTCCAGCCTTTATTTTCTGAGCGATCAGCTCCAATCTGTGGTTGAGAGAGGGAGGAGATAACATTTGGACATTAGCTAGAAGAGACAGATAGATATCCACACAGGCACTATTTACTACTCAGACTGCAGCAGCGTCTGTCAGGGGGACCTGGCAGCGTCTGTCAGACAACAAGGCTCCAGCATGTCCGCACACCAGAGAGAGAGAGAAGAGAGATTAAGGGACAGCGAAGAATTACTGATGATGCTGATAAACCTTTATGCCATCCCTCTCTCTCTCTCTCTATCTCTCTCTCTCTCTCTCTCTCTCTCTCTCTCTGTCTCTCTGTCTCCATATCTCTCTCGCTCTGTCTCTCTCTCTCTCTATCTCTGTCTCCGTATCTCTCTCGCTCTGTCTCTCTCTCTATCTCTGTCTCCGTATCTCTCTCTCTCTCTCTCTCTCTCTCTCTCTCTGTCTCTCTGTCTCCATATCTCTCTCGCTCTGTCTCTCTCTCTCTCTCTATCTCTGTCTCCGTATCTCTCTCGCTCTGTCTCTCTCTCTATCTCTGTCTCCGTATCTCTCTCTCTCTCTCTCGCTCTGTCTCTCTCTCTCTCTCTATAATTGATGTCGACCGGTTCAATGGTAAGAATAGAACAGTTCTGGAGGTAATAAATGGAGAATTGGCTTCATCTCTCTCTCTTTAAAGAGTCGGTAACTTAGCCAGAGTTTGTGTGTGTGTGTGCTCTCCTGTGTGTGTTTGTGTGTGTGTGCTCTCCTGTGTGTGTGTGTGTGCTCTCCTGTGTGTGTGTGTGTGTGTGCGCTCCCCTGCATGTGTCATTTAAGACAGTATGAGATGAAAGACAGGTGTAATAACAGGGAAGCGTATATCTGTCTGCAGCTGAACTATCCCAGGAATGGACTAAACGGGGCCAAAAGCCTGGGGTCGTCGTCGTAAGATCGGCTGTGTGTGTGAGAGAACGTTTAGAAAGGGCCTCCTCCCTCTCAACCCATGAACTCTGGTTCTCATTTTCTCTCTTCTCCTCTGCTCTCCCTTCCCATTCCCTGGCAGTAGAGTCAGCATTAGCTGCATGTGGTTAGGCCAGCCAGGCCGGTCCTTAAATCCTGTCTGCCTGGGAGGAATCCCAGAAACTTCCTGGGCTTTAAAATACACTTGTGTAAACATTCCAGACTATCAAATGATAGGGATGCCACAGTGTGCAGAGTGGTATACAATAATCCCATGCAAAGATGATGGTAATAACACACTGTTGCCTTGTTGTATGTCCACCTATTCCTCTCTCTCTCTCTCTCTCTCTCTCTCTCTCTCTCTCTCTCTCTCTCTCTCTCTCTCTCTAACCCTCTATCCTCCCTCTTTCCATTACTCCCTCCCTCCCTCTCTCCTTCTCTCTCTCTCTCTCTCTCTCTCTTCTACTCTCTTCTCTCTCTCTCTCTCTATCTCTCTAACCCTCTATCCTACCTCTTTCCATTACTCCCTCCCTCCCTCTCTCCTTCTCTCTCTCTCTCTCTCTTCTACTCTCTTCTCTCTCTCTCTCTCCCTCC